>NW_019416376.1:857070-1158447 GCF_000390285.2 Anoplophora glabripennis | reverse complement strand
TATTTTGTAGGTATAGAGAAGCGCCAAATTTAAAAGTGACAACAATCAGTTGTGTTGTTTATATAAACTTTTTTTAATTCATTGAATAGAGATTTACCTACATAAATATGGTGTGGATTCTTCTTAATTTTATGGTATACTTTATTTCAGTAATTTATTTTATATTTCATTCATAAAATAAGGCATAGTGACAGCTTGTTGTTAGATAAATATAATTATTATATAGCAAGTACTTATATATTTTCATTATTTCATTCATCATTACGTACTTGTCTATAACACTCTCTTATTGTTGATGATAACAATAAATGAAAATTAAAATAAAATATTTAATCATAATTTGTGTTGATGATACTAAAAAAATTTACGTTTTGTGCCCTGGACAGTTCTGATTATTTTTTGTTTTTAAAAAGAAGTTTTAGAAAGAAGAAATGAAAAAATTAAGTGAATTTTTTAAGCGATATTTTTATTTAATTAAAATTTACAAAATACAAACAAATTTTCTTATATGAAATAAATACAAGTATGTATCTTAACAGTTGGTATGTTATATTTAAGTATATAAAAAATATAATACTACAACGAACTAACACCCACGAACAACACAAACTGTTCCACCTTTTCTACTCATGATATTATACAGAAATAAAAAAGTATTTATGCACGAATACAAGAAATACAGTAACTGTTGACACACGCATCAAACATAAAATATTTTGAGGTTGACGGAAATACTTACAAAATAATGGCGATTTTCGCACATGCGCACTCGAAAAAAAAATTGGCGGGAAGCGGAACTGTCGCTTCTGGTGTTATAATTCTGTGCCAATACTCACTGCACTTCTAAGAAAAAGAGATTGAATTCCTTCGATTGGCTACTGTAGCGCAAGGCTTATAAACAGATAGGTTGCCTAGTTCCCCACTACGAATAGTAACTGGCCAATCACCAGTTGATGATAAGAATGTCTATCAAATATGGGACCGTATTTCAACATTTGTTCTATTTCTGTTGGATAAATGAAAAATAATACAGATCGCTACCAGCAATCAAGGAAGTTTTATCTCTTAGTAATTTTAGTCAAACAAAGTTCAACGGCTACAATCACAAAACATATAATACAGCTGCAACCTTTAAAATGGGAAGGGTAAAATTGTGTGCAAAATTGACAAATTAGTCTAGTTTTTGGTAACCGTGAATGTCAGCGTTTCAAACAAAATAACTTCCCCTTTTTTAAACCTCTAATATACACTTATAAATATAAATACAAGGAAAAGTTTATATACTATTTTCTATAAAGTTACAAGAAGTTTGTGAAGCAATTCCAAATATTAATCGGATAATTCTTTTTTGTGAAATAAGAATTCTATTAACTTTTGACGCTATTCAAATTATTTCGGAGTCCCTCAGGAATACAGTGCAATCAGTACTAACATGAGTTAGAAGATTATTTATAGATATTAAAAAAATAGTGGACCAAGTATTTAGCCCTGAGGAACCCGAGATCCATAGTTTGTGTATTGGAATAGGTATTATTAAACTTTACAGTTACACATGTTTTTCTAAACTGTAATTATGACAAAAGCTACGAAAGAGAGATATGATAGGTCTGAAAATGCCCTAAGTCACGTGATCCTAGAGCTCACTCTAGAAAACAGTAAATTAACTCCCCCTTGTTTGTGGACCACAACCCCACTGCTCTAAGTGAAATATTTACTTGTATACCATTTGGATCTGGAAAAAGGTGAATACCATTGGACTTATAATAAATGGCCTACAAATCTGTGAATATAATCAGAACGAATAGGTTGGCTCTGAATTTGCAGTCAACGTGAACAGTTGACTCAAACTATTACCATTGTTTAAATATCCTATAGGATATTTAAACAATGCTATTACTTTTTTCTAAGTTTGTGAACAAAGGTCACAGACCACCGTTTAATCATGTGTCAACTTCTGTAGAAGAAGAAGAATAGAAGTTTCAAAAATTAACTGTCAAATGGATGTCATGTCAGCACAAACGAGAGTAACGAGATAAATAACTGATTGTTTTGTTTTGTTAAAAAATTTGTGGAAATACTATTATATTTTTAATTTTTCAGTGATACTTTTAAAAAATGTCAGGTATAAATCCATTTACTGCATTGTTTGAAGATGCAGATTCTGGAAATAAGAGAGAACCATCTCTAAATGATATTTTGGAAGACATTTTCTGTTTTTCTATAAACTCGGATCATAGTAAAGCAAAAAATTTAGTATATTTAGAAGAGGTAAGAAATGTACATGAGAAAGAGGAACTGGATATAAGTTTGTTACATTATGCTTTATTCGAGAGATTATTTATGTGTAATGAGAATTCAGAACTTAATTCAATGGATAAAACGGATTCACATGCTCATGAGACTAGAGTCATAAATTATTTATACTCGGCATATAAAAAATTAAAAGAATGTACAGCATTAAAAGCGGAAGATTCAGACGAAATTAGAGATAAAATAGTACAGAATGTAGCTACTGCTATTATTCAACCAGATTTATATTCTGGGCAAAGTATCGATAATGAGATGATTAATATTTTGAAAGAAGCTGGGCCTCACCATGATACATTCTTTGTAGAATCTAGCAAAAAAGTACTTGATGAAGAAAATAATAGTAAGTAGTTTAAGACTATAATAAATACTAGTGATTTATTGATTTCTTTGTAGATACGGCATCTTTATGTAAATTTATAGAATCTATGAATAAAATATTAACAAATGAGCTGATTAAATCATCGTTAATAAGTTTAGACTACTCGTTATTTAATTACTTAAATGTGATGACTCCTAATGAAACTTTGGCGGAGTTATTTATTGAATGTTGTTTCCCTAGTAGAATTAATGTGGGAGCCGATTATGCTATAACTCCTATCGGAGCTCTTCTTAATCTGTCCATATTGCCTAAAGTTCCTGGAGGAAAATTTGACCATTTTACTGACCCTATGGATCAGGTAACTATGAACTTGTCTTTGAATGTTAACAACATAAACGGGCAACAGAGAAGAAAAATCCATAAAAACTAATTTATTTACTTCAGGCTTCAAATTCGCGAGTCGAAGGAATATTATGGGCTAATTTAGATAAGCTCACTCAAAGTATTCAAAATTTTTTATTGTCGTTATTAAAATGTAGTTCTAAAGTAAAAAACAAGACTCTGTCATGGCTTGGAAGTTGTTTAAAGAGTAACGTGGATCGAGGAAAAATTTGGAATTCTCAGGCTCCTCCAGAATTAAATCCAGCTAATTATACTAGTGTAACTGATGGTTTTATGATTAACATGTGCAATGTTATCTTAAGGATGTGTCAACCATTTACCTCCTATTTTAAAGATAATAAAATTTTGAAGGTTGATCCGACGTACTGTTCTGTTCCTGTGAGTATGATTTTTTGGATTTTTTACCTGTTTTAGTAGTGGTAGTTGTAATTTATTTTTTTTAGAATGAAAAAACTGAAGCCAGAAATATCCACATGCAGGATTTGTCGGGAGAAACTTGCTTCTTACCGGTTGCTTCCAATGAAGATCTAGAAGAGGAAAGGTTGATGGCTTCTTCTTATAATTTTATAACGGAGTGCTTCTATATGTGCCACAAAGCTATAGACCTCGGTTATAAAGTGGGGGTGGACAAATTGGTTCGTCAGAATCATGTGAGTAAAGTTAAACATTAATTTTAATAGTAGTAATTAAGTAACCGAGTTTCACATAAATATATCTGTCCCTTTAAGATATTAGGTGAAAAATAACAATGTTGTAATTGTATATATATTTCTTGTTAGGAGATGGGTCGTTTAGAAAGAGCGTTTAATGATGCTGTTCAGCAGGCGGGTGGCAATTCTGATTTAGTTAGTACGATTAGGGAGAGAATGACTGATGAACTATCAAAGTAAGTATTCAACTTACGACTTATTAGTGATGGCTAAATGGTAAAAATATATTTAAAAGTGCATATGATATTGCAATTTTAGATATTTGTCTTTGAAGTGTCAACTGTCCGATCCGATCCTAATGAAAAATATGTTCGATTTTACGTCAGCGACATCGTATTGGTTGTGCCAAGTCGCAGTTCATGATGACTTAAGCGACCCTAATTCTTATGCACCTCTAAACGAGTTGCCGATAAATTTTCCATTATCCAGTAAAATTCCCAATACATTAAAGTAAGTAACATACACGTTTGCTTGAAACCAAGATTATCAAGTGTGTATTTTTTTTAGATGCATTCCAGAATTCTTGGTAGAAAACGTAGTGTCCTTCCTAGTATTTACAAGACGTTTCACACCGAAAACGTTCGAGCAACAAGGCTTTGATAAACTCAGACCTCTCTTAACTTTTATACTTATTTATATGGGGTCTCAACACCACATGAAGAATCCTCATCTGAGGGCACGACTTGCGGAAGGCCTAGAGTCCCTTTTGCCGTTCCATAAGGACGAACCTCCAGGAAATAATCTGGGAGGGTACCAGAGGCAAATGTTATTTACGCAGCATCCCCATAAATTACAGGTACAGCTATCTAAAAAAAAATGAATAAAAATGTATTAATATACAAGGTGTAGGAAGTTTGGCTGCCATTACGTAAGCGTGAGATAGAGTAATCATAAATGAAAAAAAAAGTTGTATATTACAGGGGCGTAAGATTAACGGTTTTCAAAATACATTAAGTACTAATATTAGGAAGTTTCATCACGTGACAACGTTTAAGGGGTTATATCACTTTGAAAATTTTTTTAATTTTTTTTTTATTGGCTTAAATACGTTAAAACCACAGAAATACCCGCAAAACTAATTTTTTCGCAGGAATTCCAAAACGTACAGATTTCGCTTATATCGTCGATACAGCATTTTTTAATTTTGTGCATGTAAAAACGCCTATAACTTACTGATCATCGAGAAAATAAGCAAATAAAAAAAAATAATAAATAAATAAATAAAAAATAAATAAAAGCAAAAAAAACATTATACACGGCTGGAAAATCTACATGATCCATATTATTATGATTTCCAAAAGTTACAGCATTCTCAAACTTCAAACGTGTTTTTCCCGAAACCATGTTTTTGAAATCGGCGACCAGCAGAACTGAAAGAGTTTTCATCCGATCGACTTGAAAATTGAACTGTCACTTCATCTTGTGATTATCTAGTGATGTACACACGATTTTTACAATTGGTCAACAGGATTTTTTTTTATAAACAAAGTCGAGCTTTTTTGTCGAAAATTCGAATTTTTCGTTCAAGGTCTTGCCAGTTTGCGAAAAAAGTTCCTAAAATTATGATCGTGTGTAATTCACTAGCTAAACTCGTGTAGTTTGTGAAAAAAAAAAATATGCTTCCAGATGACTTCTTCTGCTCAAAAGAATGCTCAAAACTAATTATTGAAAAAATCCTTTTTTTTTCGAGCTCCAAAGTGAGATAACATTAATAATATTAATACAGCAAGTATTAATATTAGGGAGTTTCATCACATCGTGGCAACAGTGTTTAACTTAACGCCACACAGCTGATGCATACCATGTGTGCACGTGGCAAACTTGTCCTATGGAAAAAATGTAAACAACTATTATTGTGTGACATTTAGTAAATTTCAAGACAACTGTTTCCAGTTTTTAAATAAATAAAATAAAATGTATCGATTTTGTAGTACGAAGATAGTGTTGTGCTTAAATTTTAGCTCAGATTTTAGTAATTATGAATCTCTTAAAACAGGAACTTAATTTTTAATCAAATTATGAATTTGAAAAATATGTAATTTAAGTACCCAAAGATTCACGTCATCCAAATAATTATACGTATTAAAAATAATTTAGGTACTTCCCAAAAATCAAAATTCAGTAATTTTTAAACGCACAACTGCAAGATATGCTCAAAATGTCCACCACGACGACACCTTCGAATCCAATATTCGCGCATTTGCTAGAAAACACCTCAAGAAAAAGAAATAGTGGTCCGCAAAAAACATTCAGACACGGTCCGATTCCAGATACCAACTGAATTACGTATTGCTGGACAGCTTAATACCTCGTGTTATCCGCCACGCCGTTGTCACATTGCTGGATATGAATTTTATTGAATCTTAAATTTATTACAATGCTAATTATTTTTTAGAATTAAGTATAAACTTTTGTACATCGAGGTGGAGATTTTAATAATTTGTTTTTCGGAAATGTTTTTCAGATTGTTGAAAACTTGATGAATGTGTTTGTCGGAATTGAAATGACTGGCCAGAGTGTTGAGTTCGAGCAAAAGTTCAACTACCGCAGACCGATGTACACGGTTTTTGATTATTTGTGGGAGTTAGGGGAGCACAGGGAACGTTTTCGGTAATATTGTTTCTTTCTTTTTTTGCTCGGAATATTGTTGTTGATTGTTTTGCAGAAAGTTGGCAGATGAAGCGGAGAAAAATATGGAGGCGGTCAACCCGCCGCTTTTTTTAAAATTCTCTAATTTGTTAATTAACGATGCGATATTTTTGCTCGACGAAGCTCTTGCTAACATGGCGAAGCTGAAGGAGATGCAGCAAGCACAGTAAGTAACTTTTTGTATAAAGGGTAAAAATGTTCTGATGATACAGGGTGTTTTGTATTAAAATAGTGTTTTGTTTCATTTTTCTTTAATAATGTCAGTATCCCATGTTTATTTGTAAAAAGTACCACAACTTCAAGCTGTCTAGGACCGCTCGTTTTACTAAAAAGTTCCTGTAATTTTTTTTCGCTCATTTATAAAAAATACACTCGCCATATTTTTTCTAAGTAGCAGTATTCACATTTTTTGAAATTCTGACATTGTTATAGCCAGATCAACAGAATTTTTCAATTACAAAGATTATTTATTAAATATTTTAGGGACAACGGGGAGTGGTCGCAATTAAGCGCAAGGGAGAGGACGCAGAATATAAGTTACATGCATCATATAGGGAACTTGGCTAGGTTTGACAATATATTAGGGAGGGACACGATAATTACCTTAGAGAAACTTACTTCCGAAATAAGTATTGTATTCACCCATTCCACCATCGTGGACAGGATAGCGGCCATGCTGAATTATTTTCTATTGAATCTAGTAGGCCCGAATAAGAAGAATTTTAAGGTTAAGTATCATTTTATTTAATTACGGGTTGTACTAGTTTTGTTCTAGTTCTAATTTGAGCCACTGTGTATATTTTATATTTTTCATAGCCTTCTAGAAGAGTTTTTCTTCACAATTTCATCCTATTCTTAGGTTAAGGACTCCAAGGAATACCACTTCGATCCCGCCGGCACCGTATTAGAAATTTGTAAGATCTACGTCCACCTTAAAGACAGCGACGCCTTCTGCCTTGCCGTTTCTCAGGACGGCCGTTCTTACAGCCCGACCCTCTTCTCCTTAGCGGAAGACGTGATGGTTCGGATAGGTGGGGGTCCGCTAATTGGTGAACTGAAAGAGGTCGCCGATAAAGTTGCACAGAAGGCTCTGGAGCACAAGGCCAACGAGGAGGCCATGATGGAGGCCCCCGATCACTTTTTAGATCCGATCATGTCCACGATAATGACGGATCCCGTGATTTTGCCCAGTTCCAAGCAGACCGTCGATAGGACTACTATTGCTAGGTGAGTTTGTGAGGAATGCTTTTTAGGAAGAACAAATTTTTGCTGTCTGCCAATATGTTTTTGAGGATTTAGGTATGTCGTTTGGTTTTCGAGATGTCAGGCTGGGGAGTTTTAAGCGAAACGCCCAGTATATAGCAACCCAATATTATTTTTTTTGTTGTAGGCACCTTCTGAGTGACCAAACTGATCCTTTCAATAGGTCGCCTCTTTCGATGGAGCAGGTTATACCAAATAAAGAATTAGCCGAAGAAATAAGGAAATGGGTAGGGGAAAGAAAAGCCAATTAGGTTAAATGGTGATGAACCAGTTCCTTGTTAGTTGTAAAGAGTAAGCCCATATTCTTTTTATTTTAACGTAAATAAAAATGACTCACAACTGATTTTACGTTTCGGCCTTTAAGAAAAGAATTAATGTAAACACTATCAATTTTTTATTTTTTTGGTAATTTAAGTTTCTGTTTTTAAAAGCGAAGAAAATGGGCCGCTGCTTACTTTCGATTGGATTCCAAAGTGGTTTTTTAACTTTATATTTTACTATTTTAATGTAACGAAAATCTATTAAGCCTTCTTGTTATTTTTTTGTTGAAACTGTATTTATTGTATAACTATATGTGATCGATTTAAATACATTTATTTTATGATTTAATCGAGTAAATTTATTTAAGCTAGAACCATGGACGTCCCTTAAAAAATTGGCTAAGTGACCAAAAAAAAAAGGCGCAGTTCATAAAAATAAATAAAATCTCGTGGTGTACAGAGTGGGCTAAATTCAACGGTTTTAGGGGGGTCTCTCGTATTTTCCGAAGAGAAAAAAAAAGTACTTTGAGTGTTACGGGTTACATTTTCGAAAAAATTTCAATACCATAATCATTGATATCTTGATTTGTTTGGAGATGGAGGCCATCTTTCAGTTTTTCAGTGAAATATTTGGTTTTTTAATGGTTTTCTAGGATAACTTTTTTATTTGTGAAAATATTTGTTTCTTTTAAGACTTTTTACATAGTTTTTTTCCTAAATCCAGCGGCGCACGCGAAATTCTATAACTCTGATTTTTCAGCTATTACAAACTTTTTTTAATTTTTTTTTTTACTTTTTACTATTTTTTTTATAAGTGGAACACCATATAGATATTTTAAAATTTTTGAAATATGTAAAATTTCCTCTGAAATGAGGTCACTCAATTTTTTCGAGGAAGAAAAATAATTTTGTTATTCAACTGTTTCTTGACACAACTAAGTGTGCCATGGATCATGGATGTATTTGATGTATTGGGGAATAAAAAATGGGCCATACACAGAATTATATCAAGAAACAATTGAATTACAATAGTTTTTGATGCATATATCTTAAAAATAAATATAAGTTTATATCTGAAAAAGCAAAAGTTATAAAATAATATAGCGTGCGCCGTTTCATTCTACGCAAAAAACTGTGTAAAAAACTTTGTTACAATCGAATATTTTCACAAATAAAAAAGTGATTCAGCATCATAGAAAATGACCAAACTTGAAAAACGCCCTGTACCTCAAACGAATCAAGACATCGAGATGCGTAACAACCAAATTATTATTTTTTCAATCTTTTCTGGACATGGTGTCGGACTTGGTGCGTCTCGTCAGCGAAAATTGCGGTTTGTATCGGCCCGCAATCGGCGGTTAATGCGATAAACGCCCCATCAATCACGCAGGCCGTACAAAATCGTCTACAAAAGACAAACAAAAGATGCCGGCGATATCAGCGCTTCCCAGCCCTCGCATTTGCAGCAGGCGAATCCATCCGCGTACCCCGCGAGGGTTGGTGCGAGCGAATTCGACGTAGTCGCATGAAACGAACGGGACCCCCGGTCTGCGCCCGCGCAGTCCGTGGTATGAGGAAGTGAAGTCTGGTCTGTGCGGACCGCGCTGACGTGCTGTACAAATCGCGAACGGCGCGATAGCCTCGCGGGTAAACACTGAATACCGGCTTCGGAACTTGGACGGAACCGTGTGCTGTCGTAACGACTGGCATTGATATTTGCCGGTCTGCCGAACGCGCAGTGAGTGTTTATCAGTGATTGTTGTTGCTAAATCCGTGGATTTGCCCGACCCTCCCAAGGTAATAGCAGACGTTGTGTTTCTATGTTGACAGGTTGGATGTTTACCCGGCACCCTGCGATTGTTACCTAATACGAGGAGAGTAAACGGGGTTGGCGGTGCAATATTTGGGCTCGCGATAACAAATGCATGTAATCCAGACGCAGTATGTGCCTCTAACCTGTCCGAATTGTAATGTTTTAGTGCTTTCGTTTACAATTAGATATTATTTGGTTTTAATTGTTTGCTCTCCGTTTTTGGTGTCGCTTTACGCAAGTTAGTTGTTTATTTACGTTTTGTCGGGTGCTCGTAAACTGGGGATTTGCGTAAGTAATCCATTTAAACACTTTTTTAATGCAAATATTCTGCATCCGTTTTCCAATCTAATTACCAATTTGAAAGTAATAAATTTCAAAATCGTTTAAACCAAATCACTATGGTTCTGACATGATCACAGTTTTAAATTGGATTGTTTTTATGCATCCATTTGTTTATTATGCAATTTAAATTGCAGATTTTATTGAATGAAGGACTTAAGTTGGGATGTTTTGGTTACAATTCACTAATTACTCAGTCATTAGGTGAAGATGAAACTATTAACTAGGTGACGTCTTGGGGCATATGAATTTTGTCAGTTCCTAAATAATTCAATTAGCATAATCGAGATAAACTTAATATATAAACATTTATCTCTCAACCTTTTAAATACTATCAATAATAATAAAATTCCTAATAATCCTAATGTATTTCTATATTTAAAAAACTAAATTATCTTAATTGCGTCATGTTATTTCGTTGGTATTGCAAGTTATTACAATAACATGTATTGGTAGACTATTGATGTAAAATAAATAATAGATATTGTCCAGAAATGAAAATCTGTTCGGTATATCGTACTATATACACAAATAAGTAAATTCAAACCTTTGTTTACTAATAATATTATGTAGTTTGGATAATGGCCAAACTTTTTTTACTTGCGCATTCGCCATTCTACGTAGGTGTACGTCAGTGGCGTATCTTATAAGAGGTTATGTATCGGTACGTGAAACGTTTTGATATTAATCGGGTCACTTCTGATAACAATGATTATTAAATATCAAAAGGGTGACTAGATTGGTGATTAATACATTTTTTACTATGTTTATGCCAGTCTGCGTGTAAGTAGGCCTTCTTTATTTAGCTTACCTGCTATCCAATGGGAACAAATTTCAATTACTTAATGGTGAAATAAAATAAGTAATAAATAATTGCAATATTAAAGAAATTCCACAATTTAAGTAATCTCTTTTAATTTTTTAAAGTATTTTGTGGAGGATGTGAGGATAAATTTAAATTAAGAAAATATCTTCGAGTGGCGCAATTCTAACATTTTCGTTGAATGAAATAACGCATTAAAAATAGACTTCTGCTATTTAGGCGAAAACCCATTTTCGTTCCACAGGTATAACAGCATTAAATTCGTCTGTTATTTCGTTCTATTCGGGTATTGATTATTAGATTCATTTTTCGTATGTGGGTCAGTCGGAGGCATGTCGTGCGTAGAAAATTACACTAATTACACGTTACGGTTCTCGTTTTAACTTGCTAACGGAAGACGCGTATCGCTTTACTACATTTTATTTTGGAATTATGATCTATATAATGCAGAAATGTGGAATAGAGTGCTGTTTATTTAATGCTTTAACGCGTTTCGTATATTTAAAATTCTGGTATCCACTAATGTAATTCTAAATATACCTAACTAGTTCACGTGAATTGTATTTTTAGATTTTCACCTCCCTTAGGATATATTTATATCCGACTGTCGGATTTATTTTTTTTTAGCTTGTCACATTCCCATTTTGATGCGAAAACTATTTACGATTACTAAATAGGTGAAGGGGAAACAAATTCTTGTAGCTATTTTCCGAGCTATTCTCTATTTTAATAATGTAGGTTGGAACACATTTTTTAATCAGTATTTACTGTTGTAGGGATTCCAGTGAATTCACTTTGATTACTTTTTTTTACTTTTTTTAAAAAACTGAAGTGAAAGAGTCGCTTTTAGGCGACATTCATATAAATTATTTTCATATTGAGCAAATGGCTTTATTCATTAAAAAAAAACGACACTTTCATGTATAGTCTTTCCGATGTCAATTGAATAATAATAATAATGTAGAAAATTGTGGTAGAAATATATGTAAATCTCAGCTGTTGACATGTAGTTGACAAATTGCCCAGCAGTGCAGTGCAGCAATGCGGAATTTGGTGTGATTCAAGTAATTTTAATTTATTATAGGCACCTTCTATTCATCATTGTTATTACTATTGCAAAAGTGAGAAATAATACTATTACAACATGGCATTTTGCAGACCTTTTGAAACAGAACAAAACGAAATTTACCATCAATTTAATAAAATTGTTTGAGGACATAAATAATTAAAATATGTTGTTGCCCAAATGAACATATAATAGAAATTTTCTACACATTATATACAAATTATTATAATTTTTTTCCTTTAGCAGAAAGTTTTTTTAGGGATGCTTATGAAAGTCATTAAATTTTACTGCCAGGTGTTTTTTATATGTTCAACTGACTTCGGAAAGACTATACCAATGATTCATGTCTATTAGACATGATTTGTAATAAGTGTATAAAGTTAATGTCTTGTTAAAAATATGTTTAAGTACCTAGTATGATGATTGTCTCGTATAGCGTGGTCCTAAAATTTTGAGATGGACACTACACAAAAAATAAGGATAGCTCTACTTTTTTCCCTTAAAAGGGGATGATAGACATATTTTTAAAGTTATCTTAAAAGTTTTTGAAAATATGTCATTCATATTTGGATACTACTTTTGGTTAAAGCCTAAATCTGTGGTCAAGCCTTGTACCGCTCTATGCTTATCATACACAATGCTACTGACTGCCATAAAAACATGTACCATACACTCGACCAAGCAAAGCGTTAAACTCACACACGCACAGACGGCAATAAAATGCTCTCAGCAAAAACCCCCGATTGTTCACATGCACGCCATGGCGACAAGGCAGCCATAAGGGCGCTGCTAGATACGTATCGAATAAATTGATCGATGCGAGGTTTCAGGTCAGAGGCAGACATGTATGTCATGTACAATGATGCGGATAGTAGGTTTACTAAAATGTGTAGGAGTTGATTTTCAGTCGTATCAAATTTGAATAAAATTGCTTTGTAGATTCTTGAAATGTAACAAAAATAGTCACTTTTTTTAACAATTAAACGCCCGTTGTCTCACAAACTAAGCCTCCTGTGACTTTGTAAATAAAGCGAGTAGCAATATTTTGAAAATGTATTGACTGTATTGTGTGTATTTCATCAATCGGAATAGCATTTTGTCCGCAGTTGGCATGTCCAACACATCTCAATGGCAAGGGACATAATACTACCAAACCCTGTCGAAATAAATTTGTTCCGATTGAACGATTTTTGCTATTGACATATGCCGGAATAAAATCCGAAAACCAATTATTTTCAAGCCTTGGCATGTAGGATCGTCAATGGCGCAGGATAATAAAGGTTTTTAGTGGACGGTTTTAGTGTTTTTAAATGTTAAATCAATTCACCCGTGCACTTTTAATTCAATTAAAATTATGACGGAAGAAATGCCGAGTTGATTTTGCATTGAAATATAGGTAGGAAGCGTGATTTACGATTAGTGTAAACATAACAATACATAATAGTAATCATTAAAAGAATATTTTCTTATATTTGCTCGTAAAGGGTTTATTGTTTATTATTATGTATGTTTGTGTTTTTTTTCTTAACCTTGGAAAGTACCCATTTGATTTTCTTTTACGATCTTATATCTGGAAATTCAATTTGTACATCTGCTGGTTCCCTCCTTCCTCTCTACATAACTTATTCCTGTTAGGTGATTTAGTCGTGCATGAAAGGCAGAATATAGTATTCCTTTTAAGCTGTCTAAACTTGTGGAAGGGTGGCTCCACTGTATTCACCGTCTTACCACTTCACCCTTGGACGCTTTTGGAAGTAGATCCGGCTTAAAAAGATTTGATTATCTTTCTGTTTATGAACGCCGTTTTATTATTAAAGGACTTTTTTGTGTAGTTGGTTTCCTTACGGATCCAATTTTCCATACTTAAATAAATTGGATGTTGGAGGAAATCCTAAACTTATTTTGCATTAAAATATTATTACTTTTGATATCACAACATTTAACGACCTACCCAGTATTCAACTGTAAAAATTGCAGAAGATTTAGTTTTCTTTAAACGAATATTATATTTTTTTCCTTCAATGCTTCAAAATGTTCAAATATACACCAGAGTCCTCCAACACAGTAACTTAAAATATAAGGAATAATACTCTTCTAAAATTAAAAAAAAAACTCTTTTCCATGATAATTCGAAGATTTCCTGTAGGGATCAGTGTTAAAAATTATATAAAACCTCGTTACAAAACGCTAAAAGCCAGTACTGGATTCATGTACGGACCCATAAACTTAGTTTGAAACTGATTCAGGCAGCAGAGCTTTAGTAAAGGCTTTTCAGACGCATTTCACCGATTTACTTACGTACCATTAATTATTATCAGCTCACAGAACGATGATATACGGCTGAATGTAGAAAGGTTTCGCTTATTTGAATCTGAAAGCACGTTTTCAGATGAAACGTTTTGATATTCGTTGTTCATTCAATTCCAGATTCATTCATATGTCTTCTGGACACCGTTCACGTGATCTATTGAATCAAATCTGAGGATATATGGATCTGATTCTGGTTGAATATATCTTATAGGATTCTATAGGTTTAAATATACGACAACGCGTACAGTCGTATAGGTACGCATTATACATCATACGCCATTGGAGCTGTGCATTGCAATGTCGCCAAGGATTCATTGCGTTTTAATATACCAAGTGATGAATAATGGTACTTTACAAAGTGTTCTATACAAAAAGTTAAATAAGGGTTAAGATTGTGTTAAATAATAAAGTAGTCGTACAAACTTAAGATACATTGAAGGCACTGTTGTCCAAATTTAAAACATTGAAAGCTGGTGAAGAAACTAAGGGTAACCATATACTTAGTACTTATAAGTATAGCTGTCATAATTGTCCGCGCACCAAAGGCGTGTGGGATTATCAACACAAAATAAAGTAAACAATGATTATAAGATTTATGTCATTGTATCATTGTGAAACACGTAAATTGTTTTTCACATCGTTGCCATCGGTTCCACAATCTAGATGGGGTCCGTTATAGATCGCATCATCAGGTATGTTTCTACCCTGAAGAGAACGGCCTTTCGACATCTACTGATGTAATATTTGCATAATTAAATATACTTCCAAGCTGGTAATAAATTCGTGAAGAAATTGAAAAATAGCACTGACTCTAATTTTAAAGTTTTTCTTATTGTGCCAAATATACCCTAGTCCCTAGTCCCTAGTTATAGGGTATTTATAGTTTTTAAAATAATTAGAAATACGGAAGACAATTCGATACAATCATTTCGACAAGTTTCGTTTGATTTGCAATTGTATTTCAAAGAAAAAAGTTCGCTGTTTGTATCACAAAATCAAATGGGGTTTTAAATATAGTGTGATCATTAGAAGTTGTTAAAATCCAGTGTAGTAGAAACTTGCCCCTTTCAATCCTCCAGAAAATTCAAGCTAATAGCTAATGCTATTTTGAGCAGTTTGAGTTACTTTTTAATTATTTAAGAATTATTCCAATAAAACAAGAAAAACGAAAGGAGCAATTTTGCTATTTATTGACTTTATTTTATGAATATTTATATTTATGTATCATTTTATATCGGACTTTATCAAAGGAAAAGAACATTATTTTCAACACACTGTATATGTCCTGGATAACTGACACTTAGAAAGGCGGTTGAAGAAGTTTCCAAGCTAACAAAATTATTACTTCAAATGAAACTGTCCAGATCTCGTTTGTCGATATATTTCCCCTTTATTCCTAAAAGTTTCTGAAAGGGAGATCAGCGCTTCCATAGGAAAAATCCCATCTCCTCGGGGACCACCTGGCAACCGAGGGAATAGGGCGCATCCGCTAGGGGGTTTCAGGCAATAAAACGTGGCAAACTGGGCGTTCTCATAATGAAAGCGAATATGGAAATGGCACGATAATCTCGATCCTCGATCTCTGGGTAATTGTCGAGGTAGGGGGTGCAAAATAAGGCTGGGATGGTTATAAATTAATTCGTCGCCCTTACAGCATCTGTCGAAAACAAGGGGCAGAGTCTCGTTGAAAAACGCGGAGAGGCAGTAATTTGGTTCCCCTAGAAAAGCACTACGTATCTGTAAATAATTCGTTTACATTTAGGTATTTCAACGTGGAAAAAATTCTGGTTAGGAATAAACTAGTTGCCAAATATTTGTTAAATGTCAATGTCTTGTTAAAGTCAACAGTATCGAGGTTCATGATCAAACATATTTATATTCACTTTTTTGTTTTATTTATAGATATTGGTGTTACTCTCCTTGATTTTTATGATGCGAGAACGAATAAGACAATGCTTCCGGGTATAGTTTTAAAAGTAAAAGGCAGTATAAACATTAACCAGTAAAATATTTGTTTTTGAAGCGGTGCAATAAAAGCATTGCGATTGCTATTTTTATTGCACTGGTTTTAGAGACTTCTATCGTGAACACAGGGTGTTTCTTAAGCCCATATCATAACTTCAGTGCTGTGTTCCGTGAATTAATTTAGGAAAAAGTTTTAATGAACCAGGGTTTTATAGTCACTGATTTTCGAGATACAGGGTATTGAAATTTGAAAAAAAATCACGTTTTTCAAGTATCTCTGAAGATGTCTTGGACACTAATTGAAGGCCAGCATTGGCGGAGCCATTGTCACCAAAAACCTTAATATTCTACGCTACTGAGATTTTTTTAGTAAATTTTTTAGAATTTCAGTCAATTTAATACATTTATAACAACGTAAAATATTATCATCTAATTTATTATTAAATAAATAGGTCGTGCAGTCTTTTTGGAATTCAGTATTTCAAATTAATATTCTTAAATACTTTTTTATTTACTGAATGTCCTGTCTTTTTACTGCTGTTAGAAAAAACTGTTTCCTTGTCCGACATATTTTCAATCCTGCTGTTTTACAACTGGTTTTGTTCTGGACCTAGAATTCATTTGAATAAATCATATGATTCGACCTTCTATTCTTAAGAGTCTTAAAAAAGTAAATAACGCCGTGACGTAATAATAAACTATTAAATAATGGAAATGCTGTATTTAATAAAGGTTGTGGTCGCCTTGGTTCAATTCGTATAAAATACTTTTTTCTTCAGTGATTCATTGATTTTTCAGCGAATGCACTTTATAAAGGCACCCGTACACGTAGAGATAAAGCTGCACCGGTGCAGTCTTACCTTATACAGTACTGCATTTATCAGCATCGAACTGTTGTGCTTGAGTCGCACGGAACTCTATGCTGTCTACAGGGTCGGAAAGTCCCCATAGTTCATCGGCCGTTACGTGAGAGCGATAAAGAAAGTTATAGAAATCCGTGCGATAGAGAAAGATGGCTATAATAAAGACGTTTAATAGTCACCGCCCATTTCGCCCTTCCACAAATAAGATCCACTTCTTATTTTATGTTCATTTCGTGCGCATCATTGGAGGTTTAATTTTATCGCTATTGCGTTCATACACAAACCTAATTCAATTGTTTAAGTGCGGTTCAAAATATTCAAATACTGTTTAAAATTTTCTCGTTTATAATGATTAAATCTGAGATTATCAGATTACGTTTTTAGTAGCGATTTGTCTGTCGTCGAGTTGTTGCGAATGCAGAATGCTATCAAGCGTTGTAGAGGATGCCGCCACTTTGAACGTGATTTATCGACAATTGAGGTCCGTTCTCCCTTTAGCAAGTTTCATATAAATTAGTTTCCACTATTTATGCATTGACATGGAAATATTGAACACGTAACTGTTTATTAATAGCTTAATGTGCAGCCAATCAGTTCAAGTTTAATGTCAATATTATGATTTAATATCTTCTAGTGCGGGATTGTTTGTTTTTGTTGAGAAAAACATAAAATACGAGACTGAGTGCGTGAATTAACATGCCAGGCATTTGCATGTGAAATTGCATCGCATTCTGGTATTTAATGGGCTTGAAAAAGCGTGCGATGGCATTCTTAATTCAGTTAACGGTTATTAGATTATGAATTTTAATAAAAAAATGGCTGCGTGTAGTATAACCTGGCCTGCTGTAGTGTAATTTTACTAATTTTATTAACTTAAAAAGATGGTAATTTATTTTAAAAGAAGAATGCGCGGAATCTTTGGGAAATAATTTTTTTTATATGAGAAAATTTTTAACTCGACGTTTCTATTAATTTTAGTTTTTATAAATTTATTTATCGATTACATAACATGTACAATTGTACATATGTATTTCCTTTTAGCATTTGCTAATATCAATTTACAGGGAAAACTATGTTACGATAATATTTATTGGTTTCGGTGAAACAATTTTATCAGTTAATCTAAGCAAATATTGACATGTCGATATATTAAAATTTTGTCCAACACTAAATGTAAAATTTGTCGAAATAGGTACCTAATTGGACCCAAAATATAATTTCAACTTGAAGAAAGGTGGGTATTTTTTAATAATTAATTTTAGCTACTATTACATAGTTTAAAAATAAATGGAAGTCAATCAGTTTATTGCAAATGAAATTGACATTGAATATCGAATTCACCTATTTATAAGCAGATATAGTATTAAATATACAAATCTGTAAGACTTCTGCTGCAAGAGTCAATGATCTAATCAGTGAGGGTTTTTTTTTGAATATATTTTGGACAAAAAAATTGAATCATTAAAAATAAGTTTATTTTCAGTTTTAATTTATATTTTTAATAAGATTATGCTTTTAAATTTAAATTTATATCTACAGATTAGATAAAAGATGGCTTGGGATTATATAAAAAAATAAATAATGGGGATTTTGACCATTATTATTAAAGAAATCGACAAAATATAAACAGAATTTCTGTATAAATATCCAGACGATACAAACACATAATTATAGCAGCCATTTCAATGCTAAATTACATTTATAAAAAATTACGCTTAGTAGATTTCCAGATTATAAACATTTAAAAATATAAGTAAATTAATTATCATGATAATATGAAAACTATATCACTTTGAGTACATTAAATTAAATTTATCTTGGTTGTGTTAGTAAATGAGGATAACTACAAATTTGTTATTAGTACAAGTCAAACTCAACGACATTTATCCTAAAATTTGAATATAATATTAATCAAATACCAAAAAGTTTGCCACTTTTTTTAGGAAAAAATCGTGAGAATTTTTTACAATGAACAACAACTTTTAGAGAATTCATATGTATTCCAAAATTGCGTTTGAACGATAGATCCTTTAAAAAATAAATGATAAATTTTTATAATAAGGGAACCTAGATATTTCTGTGTTCATTAATCGTTTCTGAGAACAATCGGAAATATTTATGGTCCAACAAACTATCTTAACATATGTATCTTTTCAAATTTATCTTATTATCGATAACGCATTGTTTGTGTTAATAAAGTGTATATTCGATAGGACTTTTCTGATCGTAGTTACATTTATATTTCTTTTATTTCATCTATTTTGTTGCAATGAATCGTGATTGGTGATTAATGACAGTACTAAATATACAGGGTGTTTAAATTACGTAGACAAGGTACGATCAGAGATTCGTTATACTTAACATAATGTACTCATACAACTAAGAAATTTTCAGCTTGTACCATTTTAAAGTTTTACGAAGAAATATTGTTTCGAGATGCTACCTTGAGATAATTTAGTAGGCCTTGAATTTTGTGTACTTACTGGAATCTCGAAAACCATACATAAGAAATGAAAAAAACGGTTAGTGTCGTTCACAGGAACTTACATTTTTATTTTCAAGAATTTGTTTTAACATTATGTGGTTATTTGGTTTAACATTATGTTACAAGTTGTCGACTAGAGTCGGTTGAAAAGTTGCTTCTTCTACATTACAATTTACAAACTTAGATGGAAGTAATTTAACAAACGACGAACGGCTTTTTCTCCTCATTAGAATGTAACTTGGTCGTGAAAGGCCTCAATTATTTTCGAATAAACGTTCGTAATTTGCGACGGATCAGTTTTAGTTCCGTTGAAACAAAATTACTCTTTGTACTGAAGAATACTCCGCACTGTTACTAATTCCATGTGAAAGGGCAACGTTGTAATCGGTGAATCAATTTTCTTGTCCTCTTGCGAGGCTTATCATCCAATATGTCTGTCATTCTGAGGGTTTAATAATATAATTTGAGTGGATCAAACGTAGATTATTTTATTTATTCAACTAAAAATGATATCGTTCATCAGGATCCATCTAAGCTTCTTAAGTCGTGAATTGGTGCTGTCTTTGTCAATTTTACTTTTATTTTATGTATGAATATTGTCATTAATCCAACTTTGGATCCACATCGTTATAAATATACAGTGTGTTGTGCTTAGGGACTAGCCAACCCTCCAAACTTTTTTATTTATTTACCTATTTAGATGGAGTACTTTTTGGTATATAGATATAAAAAAACATAGTTTTAAATGCTATGCAAAAATTAATGATGTACCTGAATGGGACGAATTGTATTATCATCCAGTTTCACAAAGTTTTACATGTTTTAGAACTGGTGTAATATACTTCGTAATCTCTCCTAATTCTGTAAAGTTAGTCGGTCACTTCTCCGTCACGAATCAGCACGATGCGGCACGACGCGGCACGATGCGGCACGACGCGGCACGATGCGGCACGACGCGGCATGGCGCGGCATCGCGAAGCAGAGCTCCACGCGTTCAAAATACTAAAATGGTTCACGTTAGACCATGCCGTCTGGTGCCATGACGTGCCGCATACGAAAATACGAAATTAATCACGTACTAACATTACCTTCTCTTTCAGGCCGCACCCTCGTGCTCGTCACTACCCAGTGCAGTGCCGTTTCATCTCAGTGCTCTAACACTACGATGTTAACCACCTGAACCGTCGTCGCGTGCGCGTAACACCGCGTCAGCCGTCCACGATGCTGTCGTACATGCTTCCGGTGGACGAAAAGCCGCCCCCGGGTCCCGGCAAGACCCACCTGCAGCTGACGTTGGGCTCGGAGCCCATCGCCAACGGTAGGACTTCCACGCCGATCAGCAAGGACACGAGCATCAGCAGCTTCGCCAGCGACGCCACCACGGCGACGGCCAGCCACAGCTCCATGACGACGCCCACCAGCACCAGCGAGAAGGGGAAGCCCAAGCTGATCATCAACGGCGGCAAGCACCAAACTCTTAAAAGGTAAGCTAGTTTTTTTCAACAGAACGCTGTTCTCTGCATTAGTGCCTAAAACGACGCATTACACAGCCCCACAAAAAAAGGATCGGATCTGGTATTCAGACCCATGTATTTCCATGTATTTTTTTCCTCTGAATCCGAATCTGCCTTCAGATTTGGCCCAACAGGTCTGAGTTTTCGGGAAAATTTAAAAAACAGGTCAAAATTCACAAAAAACGTCATTTACGATCAACGAAAGTTATAAAAAGTCAAATTATTCTACCAGCTCACTAGACGTATGATTTTTCATTCGTTTAATTCCAATCTATCATCATAGAGTCAGACAAGCTGATTCAATTTCATTCAAAAACAGAAAATAGATCAAAATGCTTTAAAACGCCATATTCATGGCATAATTCTTGTTGCAGAGTTCTGGAAGCAACTTTTTATCCACCCACCCATTTATGAATTCATACATCTTTCTATCCAGTGGTTCATGCATGAATACGCATATTTATTCATTTACCTGTACCACCTATAAAACCGACCCATCCACCCATCTATCCATCTACTTTTTGTACTGAGAGATGAGATAACAGCCTATAGAAGATTGAGAATGCAATAAAACATGTAGAATACTCTACTTTCTAAACAAAAGAAAACGATATCTGACAAAAGGACAGTCAAAATGTCTTGTCATCGTATTTTTCGATATCAAATGCTGTAATTTTGTCCTAATTTGACCGACCTTGTATCCCTTTGCATAACCGAGATCCTCGTGGTGCCGATTGAAAAAAGGCACCCGGTTTACTAAGTGACGAAAAGTCATTAGTTCCAGTTCACGAGAGACTGTAGAAGTAACAGGAAAAATAGAGCAGTGAATAAATATAGTCATGTCATCGCACTATTAGAATTTCCAGCCGATTATTTTCAGTGATTTAAAAGTAAATACGGAACTTTTAACATCCTTTTTAATATGAGCTTACCTGCAAAGCAAAATACAGAAATGTGGACTAGACTGGTCCAAAAAATCGACTATTGTTTTTGAAAGATACATCGAGAATATCATTTGGAATGACAAAAAAAAATATCGTGGGACTTTGAGCCCTTAATATTAGTTTTAAAAGATCTATCATCGCTAGTTTCGATTTTTTATTCCTTGCCCTATTTTTGCGTCAAAACTGCCACAAACCATCGAGGTAAAAAATTTATCTACATATATTTTTGAAGGAAATTGAACGCCCTACAAAAAATTTCTTTGAAAATTTTCGGCAGACGAGCCGTTTCAAGCCTTGAAAATTGATATGTTTTACAGATTTTCAAAGGAAATTTAATGCTCTACAAAAAAGGTCTCTTAACATTTTTGCATAAATTTACTCCTTCAATTCACGATTGAAGTTGAAGTAAAAATATTTTTGTTTTTTTTCGTTTTGGACCCAATTTTTTTCACTCAATGGAACAAATTGATATTATACATCATCGACAATTATTATTCTATCAATATAATCACCAAAAATATCCAAAATTCATAATATATTCAAATTTATTCTCGCTCAATAGCTATTATTTCTACAAGAACGTAGTTTTTCTGTTTCAAAATAATTTTAAAAATAACTATCATGTAGTTTTACTACTGAAGATTATTTATTTATAATATTGTACTAATATTGTATTAATATATACGAATTCGCGTATATCAACTTTCCTCCCTTACCCCTCTATTTGTTTCGCTTTTCCTGAACTTATTAACGCTATGACGAGTGAAAATACTTCCCCTTCTCCTTAACAATCGCAACGTCTGTTACAAATGCCGACTAATTGAAAGTGACCTCGATTATTTTTATGAGCCATAATCTGATTTTTCTTTCATATAAATGTATACAAAAAAACAAAAATTTAATTTTTACTTCAACTTCAATCGTGAATTGAAGGAGTAAATTTATGCAAAAATGTTAAGAGACCTTTTTTGTAGAGCATTAAATTTCCTTTGAAAATCTGTATTGTTCTTTTCAGATATTAATTTGTTCGTTATTTACAAAATTCCAAAGTTAAAAAGTCAAATCGAAAAAACATCAATTTTCAAGACTTGATTACATTGAAACGGCTCGTCTGCTGAAAATTTTCAATCAGACCTTTTTTGTAGGGCATTCAATTTGCTTCAAAAATATATGTAGATATTTTTTTTTACCTCGATGGTTTGACAAATTTGACGCAAAAATGGGATCAGGAATAAAAAATCGAAACTAGCGATGATAGACCTCTTAAAACTAATATTAAGGGCTCAAACTCCCACGATATTTTTTTTTCGTCATTCTGAATGATATTCTCGATATATTTAAAAAAAAATAAAAATCTATTTTGAAATTTTGCAACGGTTGTTCATCGTTATCCGTTTTACTTGAAAATTGAATTTTAAACTCTTCCTCTCTGTAGGTACCTTTTCTGAGATTATCACTTTTACATAACTGACTTTTTAATTGTGGTATATTTCATTTTTCTCTAAATTTCGATAAAGTATCTTAAAAATAAGATTAGTTATTTTATTTTCTCGCCTTCGGTGTTCACTAAGCCTTCCAAATAAGCGCTATTAATTTCAGACAGTTAAGCTCCGGTAAGCAAAGCGACCTCTCCAGCGAGTTGGATAAAAATCATCCTCGATACAACGGCGATGGCAGTGATCATCAAAAGTGTGAACACTGCACTTGCACTCGCTGCAGTACCGGGGTACCACCTCTAAAGCACATAAATGTTTATGGAACCATTTCACGGTTGCACAGTTCTAGCCACGAACTATGAAACGGATATGGGTGTTAAATGGGAGGAAATCGATTTGGCGGAGTTAATAGAGGTTAGGTGAGGTGCGCTACGCGTTCGGGAGAAATTAATAAGCGTTCCGAAACGCAGAGCATGAAAATGGAAGTGTACAGGGTGAACATTAAATGCCTACATTTATTTTAAACAGCGGCACAGAATGTGTAGAATATATACTTAATAGTTTTTTTTTGTGAAAGAATTAAGAATATGGAAGTCGAGTTGTGAATAAATCTGACTGATTTTTTTACTATAAAACTTGTTGGGAACCGCTGACCTTGCTCTGATACAACTACTATTACTATTACTACTAACTGAAATATGAAAGTATTTGCTTTGACGGCTGAAGTAATATTAAAAGCTGATTTAAAAAAATATGTATGTAAATTCGACTTAAAGAGCCACAAGTATAACCATAACTAGGAAAAATTCCTTCTCCATCGCGGCACTTGTACACCCCCCTTTCATCACTCAACCATCCTATTACTACACGAGTGGCTTGGTGGCAAAGTCTCGTACAATTTTTTATGTATGATAGCATGGTCTTGAGTTACAGAGATTTATTGCTCTATTCTCATTACCATTTTATCGGGGGCCACACGCAGGTGGAAGATGTTGAGCAACTCAGGTCTCTGGTAGGCTGCCACAGCCACGTCCTGAGCCTGCCTTGGGTCACCCATCCAAGTTCCAGCCTGCGTCCGTGATGCTTACCTCGGCCGATCGAAATCCATCGGCCAAGACACCCGGCTAGGCGGTGCCCAAGTTTGAGGTATATAATAACAATAAGTGACAATAATTTTTTTTCAAGATAGCTTAAAAGGGGAACAGCTAGGAAAAAAATTTCTTATAAAAGTTGTAGAGCATAAAATTCTACATAAAAATGGTCTATTGGCTTTTTCTTGTACTATCAAAATTAACAGGGTTAGGGGAGCTACAAGTTAAGAAAAAAAAAATCATAACAAGCAGAAAAATGAATGAATTTTATAATTCTTTTTTTCAATCTAATACTGTAAAAAATGTAAACTTTCTTGTCAGAGAAATAGATAATTATGTTTTTTTTTTACATAAAGGTCATATGATATTTTTCAAACAATTTGTGTTACTTGCTGTGTCTATTTTGAGAATGTGACAAGTCGATTATAATAAAATTAGGGACAATGGTACCAGCGAAAACATTAACTCCTACTAAAATGTGGCGCTTGACCTTGAAAGCGCACATTTCGTAATTTGGAATTTTCGCCAGCGTATCCTGCCACATGTTTAATCGTTTAACATGTTTCATATCATGACTAAATATTCTAATCGTGTATATAAATATTTAATTTTATTTTTAAACCACAAATCTTGTTTCGTGATGCAGTTCAATAATATAAAACGACGTGTTGTTGGATTTATTGAAAAGTCGTTGCATGCCTGTTTATCAAACAAATCATAAAACTGCATTCTTTTCTTTTTTTTTAGAAAAATGTTGTGAACTACGAACATCTCCAAGCTGTAATGGGACCAAATTTTGAACAGTTTGCTTGAATATTATTTTCATTTCTCATTTCATTGTTTATACTTATTTAGTTAGATATAACGGTAATTTCTTTCTTGTCTGTGTCCACAGAAAAAAAAGAAACTACTGTTGTATCAAATTAAATAAGTATAAACTGGGGTGGTACAATGTTTCTGATGATAAGAGATAAAAAAAATTATTTTCATTTTTTCCAAAAAGTATTTCATATGGTTTCTGTTAATACCGCAATTCACCATTTTGTATTCTGATAATTTCTTGGTTTAGAATGTCTCAGAAAAGTCAAAATTTACCTGCCAGTGTAGTTCTATGGTATAAATAGCTAATTAATTCGTATAAGTCAAAAGTAAGACAAGAATTGTACCAAAACAAAATTCATGTGTTCCAAATTCTTGTAGTTTTTTTTCTGATCATGTAATCCATGTTAATGCCTGTTAATAGAAAGATGAAGCCTGTGCCAATTATGTAGGTCTCTCTCCATAAGACTTCATCAAATTTTGATAATCAGTAATGATAAAGAAACTATAACTATTTGCGATTGAACTTTGTTTTTGAAGTAAAAACGATTACCTGACTCGACGGTACTGTTTGACCTAAGAAATAATAACAGTGCAATTGTATTGCAAATTCTAAACACATACTTGTGGAAAACAACCACTTATCACGTAGAAAAACAGTTAGAGAATGTGTATCTGCTTCCAAGAAGCAATAATATGAAAAGTATCTACCTACAGTACCTGTTACTTTTTATAGTTACCTAATGATAAATCAACACAGATTCAATCAGTACTACAATTAGTTGAAGTTACTACAATTAGTTGGAGTTACAAAAATGTAAAAGGAATGCCATACTGTAGTTTTCATTACTATCAGAAGAATAATGTTTGAAGCAATATTTGATAGTGGTATCAAAATCTCTGTACTAAATTGTCATTTGTTAGATGTAACCACTTGATTTTGTTGATAGGATCATTAGGCATAATGTAATCAAACTAATTCATCAGTTTATTACGATTAGATTAGGTCGTTAAACATAGCTTCGATATTTTAAACTAGGGAATTGGGAAAATATTTCGCAAGCACTAAACAA
The DNA here is from genome assembly GCF_000390285.2 of Anoplophora glabripennis. Taxonomy (NCBI): domain Eukaryota; kingdom Metazoa; phylum Arthropoda; class Insecta; order Coleoptera; family Cerambycidae; genus Anoplophora; species Anoplophora glabripennis. The sequence continues at coordinate 1,131,993 of NW_019416376.1, read as the reverse complement.
TGCAGTAAATTATTATTTGAGGAAAAATTGATTTATTAGAGCCATTAATATTGCCAAATATTTACATATATCGGTAATGTTTGCTTTTGTTTGCTGGTTTAAAGGAAATATTTAAGTACTGTTGCTCAGTATTGACGTGATATTTGCGCGGATAATTTTCTACACCAGAATTACACGTTAATTTAAACACATTTACATGAATTAAAAAACGTGAAGGACCCGAGACCGAACGCTGAGGAACACCTTATCTTGCCAGGACTCTATTGTTATATCTGCCAGTATATTAACATATGCACTTTTATAAGGCTGCCCTTGACTCGAATATCAACTCACCGTAGATGCAGCGTCATATCTTCAGTACCTCCATAAATTGATAATGAATATTCGTTTTGAACTTAATAATTTTACTTTAAGCTCTCTTACTTCCTTAACCTGTGAATGATATATGAAATGTGCTACAATTAACGTGATGGTTCAGTTTATTGTCCAATCCGTACCAAGATTGAGACCTATGTTCTGCCAACAAAGCATCTTCCGCCTCATTATTCAACATGGCAACGATTCCGCCTCCCTTTTTTTTAAGCAAACCGCTCGTTTATTTAGCCTTTCCGCCTCATTTCATTCGAAGCTCAGGTTCCGTTTCGCAGTTTTTAGTGTGGTTACGGCTATAATAATAAATCCGTCTGTAGTCGTTCGGCGAATGCTCGCCCATATTTTAATATGCTGTAAAATCATCGGTTGCGCGATACAGTAAATTCGCCTCGTTGCTGGAATGATAATAATTTACATCGTGTCGAGGGGAACGCTATGTTTATATTGTGGTCGTGACTGTTCATAACTGGTAACGATGAGGAGCAAATGGGGTGCCGAAGATGAGGCCCCAAGGTACGGATAACTCTCTCTAATAAAGACGCTGTTGCAGATTGGAGAGAAAATTTGCTCTGCTTCATATTTGGTTTTTTGTTTGTCGGCGGATTATATTAATTGCGAATTAAAAAGCGAGTTTTGGTTAGCTACGAATTAAATGGAGAAATAGTGGATATAAGGATAACTTTTATATATAATTTTATTGTTTGTTATTAATAGATTTTAATAGGTTTTTTGTAGTTTCACTAAGCATGTAATAATAATAGAGTTACTGACTATTGAAACTGATCCAGGACTGCTGGTGGACAGGTTTAGCTCACCTGTGTACTCACCTGTACCAACAAGAATTGACGGCATAGTTTCTAAAGTTATTGTTATATGTGGTAGTATTGAATTATAAGTAATTCATACTGGGTCAAATGACCACTTGAAAATTTCCAATGTGAATTTACATTGACCGACTTGGCTCAACTAATAAGATTAATCACGCGATCACGCGGCACCTGTGTAGAGGATTTGTTTTATTGGTTCACTAGACATGTTTAGATTCATTTGCGGGGTAATAATACAACATAGAAAATATGAACGTTTTTTGCTTCTCCTTTGAAAAATTTACATTTTTACTGTTTCTTATCCTTTTCTTGCACCATTACATATCCCGGATTGAAATATTTAAAATTTCTGCACCAGTTTTCAAAAGGTCACTATTGCGTTCCCGCTTACTCTTGTCGTTTATTTTTTTGTACATAACTCTTGATATATCTTCTAACATTTATTTTTTTACTAACAGGAAACGGTGACTCGTTATTACAAAATTAATTTCCGTTGTTATTCTGAAACAGGTACTTTGTACTTAACCGTTTTATATAACCGTACGCACTTTAGAGTCTCGGGACTACCGCACAACGGGGTATTTTATGGCCCGTACTAAAAATATCGAATACATAATTCTGTCCAGAAATAAGTGACATACTTGCGTTTGCTCCGCAAGAAAATTGTATCCATCCGGAATATTCATCCGCCAACGAAACAGTTCGTGTTTATTGCGTTTATGTGAATGACATATCGATTCTATGGACGATCTGCATCAATATTAATTTCGGCCTTTGAAATAAAGAGAAAATGTCTGCTTCATCTTGAAGAAAAGTTGCTTGTTTCGTTCTAGACCTTTTCCATGATATTCCCGTTTTTTAAATCGCTTAAAATTAATAAATTATGCCCTGGCGAAATGTTTATATATCCTTTTTTTCATAATTTCAGTTTATGGGTACACATATCAAAAGTTATGACACTGGTATGCGAAATGGAAGACAAAAGTTTGTAAATAGTGTCAGGAAAAGTTGTGTGTGCACCAATTTCGTGCTATAAATAAGCGAAAAAGCATCTGTTATCGTTATCACCCTACTAACTTGTATTTACGGAATACTTTATTGGCCATTATTTTGATTCATTGTACACAAAAAATTTACAAAGCACATATAAATCTGCTTGAGTTTGTGAATCGACCAAAAAAGTTTCCATCAAAGAAAAATGATGAATTTGGGACATTTGTTTGAAATTGAATATTTGTTTTGAATTTGAATATAATTACAGTCCTTTTTTAAATCCTTGTCATTGCTTGAAAAAAATTGTGTGATGTTGGTCATTGAGATAATTTTTTTGAAGGAATAAACTAACATTGACGCAAAGTGGTTCAGCGAATTCGTTTGTTAGTTCCAATGTGGCTGCAGCCAATATAAACCAAGATAGCACTGTTATCAAAAGCCAAAGCACGGAACCAATTTTTTTGCTTCTATTATATTTGCGTGAGACTAATTGATGGACTTTACGCTTCATTTAGCACGACTATTAATAAAGACACCGTTTAGATTCATTAGGCATGATGAATTTTTGGCCCACACTTGATGGTAGATTGCGATGGAGATTGAGACTTTTATTAACTTCATACGCGGGCAGAGCACCGAGAATGACTTAAAGAATGTTACGTTGTAACTGTAAATAGACCATTTTGTTTGTGAAAGAAACCTACTAATTTTTTTACTCAGTTAGCTTATATTATATGCTATACTAAAAGCTTTTCGTTCATTTACTATATATTATGTGGGTACAGTAATATGTAGAATATCTTGTTCCTGCAATATCAGCTGTTGGTAATCTATATCTATATCTATACTTCTATACTTAATATTATAAAGAGGAAAGATTTGTATTTTTGTATGCATGTATGTTTGTTACGAATAAACTCAAAAACTACTGGACGGATTTCGATAATTCTTTCACCATTAGAATGCTACATTATCCCTGAGTAACATAGGCTATATTTTTTATATCCCAACATGTTTAAAATAAATGTACCCGCTAGTACCCTAATAAAAATAGCAATTAAGAAAAACAATGTATGAAGAATACATATATACGTTAAATTGAAGAATAATGTCTATTTCTAATTCCTTGTTGGTGCGCCACTGACTGGCTACAGAAAAAAGGATGAAGTAACACAAAATAATAAAACTACTAGTAATAAAATCGCAATTCGTATGAAATAACAGTTTCTGACAGTAAAAAAATCTAGTGGGTTCTTTTCGGTCGTAAATAATAATAGCCTTTCGTCTTTTACTTCCGCTTCATAATTAGAGCATCACTGATTGATCAGTGACAAACATATTTTTACACGAATACTAGTAGTAATATGACTCTCATAGGGTAAGGGTGTTCGTACACTAATGTTCTTTCCCGTACTTTTTCGATTTTAAATGAAACTTTCTTGAAATGCACATCGTTTGTTTAAGAAATATAATAGAATTCCTATTAAAAATGGTGTGCCATTGTTTACATTTTGACGAAGGAATTATGAATATTTCTTAGTAAGCAGAGATACCCGTGGAAACATAAAAAATTGAAGATCCTGCACAGCTTATCACATCGCACTAGAATGTGTCCTTTCTCTTACAGCCGTATTCAGAGTTCATGTTCTTTTGTGAATTTACTTACCATGACAATGAAATGAATGAATTGTTCTGCGTAACAAAAACAGCATTTAGCTAACGCGGCCAAGCGAAAAGTCTCCGGTTCTCTGGACATAATTGATGGTCTCATTTGAAATTATTATTGTTATTGTTGTTTATATTAGACGTATTCCGAACAAAACTAATATAAAAAATCTTATATGAGTATGTATATTTTTATACGATATGCAAGCAGAATCAAATTTGACTATTATTACAAAAGTTTGCAGTTCTATAAGTTTATAGTAAAACTGAATTTAACAATCCACCATTTATTTGTAATAGTTCTTTAAACTGACGAAAACTATGACAACAGAAACATCTTGAAGCTTGAAGATTCTAGTTTTGAAATCTAATCAATTAGATAAGATAATAAGATGAAACAATTTTTTTGCGTTATTTTTCTCACGATTTTGCGTTAAATATTCGCATCAAATATCGAAAAATAAAATTCAAAATTTTGAGAAAAAATCAAATTTTCAAAATTAAAAAAAACTTTTTTAGCGTCCTCTTTTTTATAATTTTACATTGAAAATATGATTTTTTTCAAAATTATGAATTTTTTTTTCGATATTTGAAGAATACTTGACGTGAAATTGCGACAAAAATAACGCAAAAAATGTGTTTCATCTTAATCATTAATTAATGTTTAAGAAGCAATGAACCTGCTCCTTTAAATTTTTATAAAACTGATGATTTTGGAAAGGAAAACGGGCATGTATTGAGCTAAAAAAAAACTTAAACATTGGTACTTTTCACAATATTTGCAAGGTAGTCGTTGATTTTCGAAAAAAAAAAAAAAACAAATTGTAGCTGATGAATCAGGCTAAATAACCCTGGCATTGATTTTCCTGAGCCCGTGTTTTGAAAAAAAAAAAATTGTAAAATTTTTGCTTGCATTATTTCTTTTGATTTCTTTTGATGCTCAAAAATATCATCTCAAGATTTCAAAACTAGAATCTTCAAGCTTCAAGATGCTTCTTTTTTTTTTCTTGATATGACCATTATTCAGGATGCTACAGGCTTTCAAAAATCACTAAAAAAATTTGGAAAATTTTCTGCTCCTGTAATTTTTTTGCTTGATTAATAATGAATAGGCAAAGTAGTAGTAGAACGTAAAAATAAATTCACATTCATACAAGATTTATTACAAACTATTTTTGGTTACTTTTCACATATTCTGGGCAAACCAGCATTCATGGCAAACGATATTTATTTAGTTCAAATAAATAACTTTTTCAGTGTAAGTGGGAGATCTCTTTCATTTCAAAATAAAACATTATTTTCTTATATTTAAAGCGATTTTATTGATTGTATCCCAAATTGTGTACCTACATAAATTGTCATTATCGATATTTTTGTGAAGATACAATAATATTTTTAATTGTAAGCAGGCGACAGTTCTAAATTAATGAGTATACAGGGTGTCCCGTTCATGTTTCAAAAAAACTTGCCTGCAATTTCCTCATGGGAAAATAATTCATGTGACGTTTTTTTCTTAGACGACCTGTTTTTGAGATACGGTTTGTTGAAGTTGTTACTTTTCAAATGGTTTTCCTTAATTGTCTTTAAATCGACTAAAGATAACAATGTCAAAAAAAAAAACGTTACATGAATTACCCCCATGAGGAAATCGCACACAAATTTTTTTGAAACATGAACGGGACACCCTGTATAATTCGTCATTTACAGTACGTAGTGATTTATGGGTGTCAGATAACCACTTTTCTCGCTGTTCCTAATGTTGTTCAGCTGTGACTGTACGGTTATTTCCAAATTATCGAGATTTCCTCCCAAGTTGTCGACAATTTTTTTCTTCATTTCTGGGAACTGGATATAGTCGTATGTACATTCAGACAGTTTTTTATTTTGAGCCAACAGCATGTAGAAACCCAGCTTCTCTTCTAAAATTTTAATTTTTTCCCCCAGTTCCGTCGTTTTTGCGTGCATGTCAAAGTGTATCTTCTCGATTTCTCGTTGGTGACGTTTAAAAATCCTGCGACCGACTATGGCGTGACTCAGGGCGTAGAACGCGGCCGTACTTGATCGGTTTCCTGTTTTCTTTAACGTCGAATAATTCACGAAAAAGCTGAAGATTGAATATGCGGTGTAGCACAACATTGATATGGCGGCGATCATAAGGAAACTCACGATTTCTTCGAAGCATTCCTGCCAAACCAAAAAGTCGCAGTGCTCCTTCATCTCTCTAAAAGCCCTGTTCCTGACCGTGCCGTATCTTTTTAAGATTTCCTTCGCCCTTTCGTCGTTATTAGGCGGGTCGTCGAAGTCGCCAAATTGTATGGTGCCGCTGTAGTCGGTGTGCCAGATACTTTTTTGCAGGTCCTTATCGTAGAGCTCTTTCAGTTGAAGGGCCAGAAAGTTCTCCTCGATGCCTAGTAGAACGTACTGTACCAGTGGAGATTTACTCAGAGTGTACAAACGAATGTCGGAAATAGTAATGGCTTCTGATTGGTTTACATTATATTTCGGATCTGGAGACAGCCTTGCTTTGCCAGGAATAGTAATGGGATCAGACGTAAAAGGGTCTAAACAGTTTTCACAAGATCCTAGGTGCATGGTCCAGTACAACGTAGCGAAGTAAACTATTTTCATGCTGTAAAAAATAAGTATTGTAACTTTTCGAAAATCTCTTGGTTAGAACGAAATTTAAACGAAATAGTGCATCAGTTTCCATCATATTAAATTTATTATTAGTCCAGGAAAATAAGGAAAAAACGAGCGAACTTTTTTACTCTGCTGCATGTTGCAGGATCTCTAAAATTAAAAAATAGAAACGCTTGTTCGGAACGTGATGTATTTGAAGGGAAAGAAAATGTAACTCACTTTATTAACAATTAAAAGGAAAATTAGGAACACTGATAGCAATAATATTTTTTTTTAGATGAAGAATGCAAAGCTGTAGATTCTAACAGTTGCATAAGACGACTTGCGTGAAAAATTGTCTAAATTTTAAACTAAATTCTTGAATTTCTAAGAAAATTTACTTACATAAGAAATATTTGTTGGCACACCGAACAGTCGAAGAAAACACAAGATACTGGTATTAAATCAAGCTTTACTGCATGGCATACCGCATCCTGGCTTAGTCACATTGTTCCCGTCATTTTTATAAAATTAATTTACAGATAAATATACCGGATTTTGTGGCAAAAGAAGTTTACTTGTACGTTTAACTAAATGCGTCTTAATTTAATATTATTTAGTAGAGGTAATGGCAGTTTCTCATATAATTGCTTTTCATCCTCTTTCAAAATTTATTTGCTGGTTTATCTGAAGGGTGGATGGAAAATCGTTGGGTTACTGATTTTTGCACAGATAAATCGTAACGATTTAAGTTTTAAGCCGTATACATGTCGAAAGAGAGAATTTACACTGTTCGACAAAACGTAAAAGATATATTGTTTTTTCTTTACGTAAAATATCCTTTAATTGTAAATATGTTTGAAATATTGAAATTATGTGGAGACTATAGATGCCCTGATTTATGTATGTACCTATGTATTATTCACGTTTAGGAAGTACGGTGTTATTTACTACAATATCGGAACTACCATACGTGGTGAGCATACCAACATAATATGTGTAGGTACACATATGGATTTCCTTTGCTATATCTTTGGATGACGTGGACGGAAATTGGATATATCTATTTTGACATTATAATAACTCTAACAACGACTTTATGTGTGTTATTCATGCATTAAAGTGCAAAAAATTTGCTGTTTTGACCCTAGATGGTGTTTTTATTTACTTTTTAATGTGTTGTTAATTGTTCAATTGCTTTATATATTATTCGTGATAATACTTTTCACTGTTGGTTTAGTTAATCTTTGATTGTACTGGCACTTATTCTATTACTGGGTTTTTAACCCATTGTTTAAATAAAACAAATACATACATAATCGTTGATGGTAGCTGAATTAAGGTCAACGCAAGTATTCACCAATATACGTTAGAAAATATTCAACTCACTACCGTTTTCGTTTTTATACCTAGGAAAATACCGTAAGGATAAAAGGACAATACATTCAAATGTTTTCCTTTCATTTTCTAGGGACCACGTTGACTTATATTCTTCCCTTATAATATCTGCTTGACATGCAATTTCCTTAACTAACGTTACGAATATCTTTGTAATTGAAAAGAGTTGATTGTTTTATTGAGGTCGGTGAACCTGTTTTTGACATCACTGCCAGCTATTTTCAGTTCGTCAGGGAAAGGCATTTTTCCAGCTGAAATAATTAACGAATACCTACAGGAACAACTGTTCAAAGTGTTGTGTAAATGCTATTGATATGTATTAAAAGTGTGATAAATATTCTGTCGAATAAACGGCAAGCGAATAGAATATTTTTTTGTTAGAATGTAGTCAACTTAGTAATTTAATCCTGTGTTGCTTTATCATGCACAAGGTGTCCGTGGTAACAGTACCAACATCGCAAAATAAAAAAAGTCATATGTGACATAGGTCTTAAGTTTTGAAAGATTTTAAAATAGAAGTTCATATTTTCTGTTTGATTTATTATTGATTACGCGTAAAGTTTAAAATACTAAAAACAAACAACAATAGGTTGTTTTTAAACAAGTATTATTATTGTGCTTGTTGCCCTTACAAGGTTTTACAGTTACAATAATTGTTCAAAAATATCCACCAGCACTTTCTAACTAATGTTGTTGTGGGAAACAATTACTGTATGGTCCAGCCGGCACTGAATATCTATCTATTATCCATGGGCGTAGCTACAATTTTTGCTTGGGGTGAGCCTAGGGCTGCAAGCTCTATGAAAACCTAAAAAAAAACTCTCGCTCTCAAATTCAATTTAATAAAAAGAAGCCGCGCAACCGAAACCGATTTACCGATATGACAAAAATGATAATATTAGATCTAGGGTTCTTTGGTGTGTTCCATTTGAACCAAAGTAGAGTTTTTAATGGCTGGTTTAATGAACGGGACTAAGAATGTGTTCTTCAAAAACTCTGAACACGCTACTACGGACTGTTCACCTGAGGTCTGGCAGAATTCGTGATCAGATGTTCACATTATTAGCCAGGAACCTCTCCTCGGGGTCCACGTCTTGGAATCTATTGTCACGCGAACTGATCCGTCTAGGCTTTTTCAGTCGGCATCCTTCATCGTGCCGCAGAGGATGACTAATAGTTTACCCATTCTAACCGGAGGTAATCATCCTGTAAATAATAAGGTGGAACTGTTCGATAACGGCAAGAAAAAATCTTGTTGGTATTCTCACAATCGCAACGAAATTTATGCAGGCTACATGCGGCAGAGGCTTACTTATGGTTGCATTACGGGGTTTGCTGAAACGTTTACAGTTATTCGGATTTGCTTTGGTATGCATTGTCGGTCTAAATTAGTTTCTTACCATAACAGTTTTAATTTGTGGTAAATATGCAAAACAACTAACTCTAGATACAAAGAAAGTACTTAACAGTAATAACTGTTGTGTGCAATCTACAGATGTACGGGATGTTTTGAAGAAAGGTGCAGCAAATTCGAACAATAAGTTATTTTTTTCTATATGGCTTCATTCTTTTGGAATATAAAAGGCATCTTATATAGTTTAGGTAATAACTGAAAAAAGTTATAGATTTAATAAAAAACAGGTTAAATTGGTTCTGTATAATCCCAGAAAAACTTCATGTATGTAGCACTTGATTTTTGATACAAATTTCAAATGGTTATGTTGAAACTTATATCGCGACGTATTCTTGTAGATCTTAACGTGAATGGCATCCTTTAGTTTCAGGTAATCTCATTTCTGGAGTTAATGAGAGGCAAACATGAGTGGATTTTATTCTCTTGTTGCTAAATAACCGCCTGCGATTACTTCCATTTCAGAGCATGAGTGTGTTGATTGAGGCTATGTATAAATGTTTAATTTGTGCGTCTGCATTTACATTTTATTGTTTATGGCGTCTATTATTAGAGGCATAAATGAACTCTTCTGTAAATATTTACAAATTTTACAGCGCGTCTTGGGATTGTGGCATATTTTTTACAAGAACAAAAGTACCACAACCCGATTACAGTCCTATTTGACTTGAAAGTGAGCTTAGAATATCTTAAATTTTCATGGACTTTAATAACTTTTGCTAATCCTAATTTCTCCTATTTATCTTTCAGTTTTATGATGGTGGCAAAAATATTTCAAATTTCTTTTATTACCTCTATCTACATTTCGCTTCCACTTTAAACAGTGGTTGGGATAAAAAGCATGTTAAGGTTTTCCCAACACGTCAATCTAGGTTACAGTTTTATTTGTACAGTGAACTGCTGAAACATTTTAATAGTTAAAAATAGGCAACAGAGCGCCTTGGCTCTTTGTTTGTTTTGCCGTTTTATGCGGACAACAAAGCTATGTGTTGATTGTGTCCTTGCATTTGCCCGTACGACACATTGAACAACGAAAATACCCTGTTTGATTTAAAATTTACCATTCTATAATAAGAGCTTTACAAAGAGAAAACTTCTGTGTACAATATGAAACATTTATCATTAGAGAATATTATCAGGATGTACCACCTACCTGAACATTGGCAGTTGTCCATTTTTCGTTAATAAGTGCTTCGAAAACTACTGTTGTGTCTGGTAGAACTTCGGCATTTGCTGAAAATAGATAAGGAATACATTCAATCGAAGGAATTTAGTTCAAAAGGCGACTTTAATTGCTCTTTAAACTTAAAGTATCATTTTTATTTTATTGAAAAGGTGTTAAACTAACTCAAAATAAAAAAAATCTAATCGAATAAATCAAACAGTGTTCTTCTAAATATATTTAACCTTACAGACACTTGTAAAAAATACTTGCGGCAAAAACAAAAATAATGTACATGCAGTATCGCCATAAGAAAATATTCGACTGTAACTTCTCTACCTTTAAGGATGTCACAAAAGTAAGAAATCTTTCACCCGTTCATTTTTCATGAGGGATTTGTTTTATTAAAAGAAAAGAAGTCAGGTATATATGATCAAAATAATATACTTCATGTCTTTAATGTTGTGATATAGATCCGCCAAATCCTTTATCCTGTGATCCTGAGCAAAGCGTATTAACAGAATTATGTAAAAATATACAGTGTTTCACAAAAAAAAACACGATCTTCGTTGCAGGTATATCTTTGGAAACTTTAAGTTAAACTCAGGGAAATTTGTGAATAGTGCAGATAATAGAATCATACTTATCTTACTTTTCTCGTATCTTCAAAGACAACGAAGTTTCTGTCGCGTCTAACAAGTTTGTATGAGGATTTTTTTACTAAACCGATTTAATAAAGCACTGTTTTTTCATTTTTATCACTTGCAAAAAAATTGGTGAAATTGGAAAAAATCGAATTTTTGTATATCCAGTAGGAGATTTTGATATTTTTTTCTCGGAAATGGAAGAGTTTAGCACCCATGTCGTATAAGGTTTTTTTTGTTAATTTTAATGTATTCTATCGTCTTTTAAAATTATGGCAGTCAAATTTCTAACACCCTGTATATTAGCCAGGATTGTAATGTCCTCAAATTTCAAACTATTAATATATTTTATTTAAAACAACAAAAATTACAAAACATTTAAATTTAACCTAACCAAATTTCAACATAAAAGCAAACTTAAAAAAACCGAAAAATTATTTTGCAATTTCAGTTAAAGGGAATATCGTCTTCATATTCCATGTCTGATGCGCTTGATTCCAGAACAACATGCTCTTGGTCAGTCTGAACATACTTTTATCAGCTTTTCAGAAATGGGAAGTAATCAAATGATCTTTTTTATTGAATCGTTTTCTTCATTTCTTTCTTTAGGTATATCAGCAGTTTTTTTCAATTTTTATGGAAAAATCGTTTTTTTCTTAATCCCCTTTTATTTGGAAGATGTTTTGGGCCTCTATTATCTAGCATAGAATAATGTTCTCTTGCTGTAGTACACTTTAGTACTGAGGATTGCTTTCGCTGTGCAGCAAGAATAAAACGCTCTCTCAACGGTAATGATAAAGTATAGAAAAAGACGTGTTGACGGGGTGAGTGTTCGTTGGAGAGTCCCTGTGTGTGGAGTCGGTCGTAGGTAGCTTGATAGTTGCTGGCAGAAGTCCCTGGTCCTTGGCGCCACTCTGTCGGGGTCGTCTTCCGGAAACCCGTGGTGCGTCCGGCGGCGTTCTTGACGTAATGCTTAAAAATGGGTCACTTGCGAACATGTGTACCCACAGTACATTAGAAATTGAGTATTAGTCGAAACATTTTTTCCTGCAAATGCACGACTTGTTCTTTTTTTTTTTTCATTTTTAACAATGCTTTTGTCAGTACTACTTCGACACCTGTGAATATGTATTGAGAATTCGTTTTATGCTCCAATGGAATAACTTATGCGAGTTAAGGTCGACGGAGAGGAACAGATTATGCTGGTATGGCGTACAGTAAGTAATTGCAGAAATTTAGCAGACATTCGCTCAGACTGTTCTCACCACGGCGAGAAACCTGTCGCGGGTACGTGCTGTTATGTCGCGGATAAGAGGTATTCCTGAAGACCGGAGTGGTCGGCTTACATAACTCGAACAAGCCGCTGACTCATCCCGATGTCAACGTCGATGGTACATCGCGAACCCGCTGCCACCAAAACGGTACGCCATCGTAGACCTGGTCGGATTTGTTGAATTACCTACCGTGTGTTCTCTAGTAGAATAACAGAGATGTTTTACCTATTTACTTATGCACATAACAAATTTATTACCTTGATAACATCTCATGTGGCTACAATCGCGATGGAGATGCTATCGGATTATGTATTTGAGGTATACAATGCGGAAGTGCCGGAGCGTGACTAATTAAATGTTTAGAAAATATTTAAATTTTTGTAGGCAGAGAAGGTGGTATTATGGAATATTTATTTACTCGAAATAATATAATAATACAGGGTATAATAATAAAATAATAAAATAATAATACTAAACGGTAGTATTGTCACTAGTCAGCAGCTAAAATTCCAGATCATTGCATTACTGATTATATAGAGGGTAGCAAAAAAATTAGGGCCAAAAATCGAAAATATTTTTTCAACTTTAACACCCTGTAGAACGAAAAGGTGCAACAATTGATTAAGGCATGTTTGGCTCAATCGCTATATTTTGACGTTAACAATCTCCCATTAAGCTGTGTACCATTATTAATGACTCACCCTGTATGTATGTAGTTGACCTCAAATGTACCGGAAAAATATATAGAAGTAAATAATACGAACTGTTTTTCTTTAATATCACTGTTTAGTTTATTAAATGGAAATAATAATTAATTGCGCTTGCTTTTTCTCAGAAACTTTTAGTCTGGCTACACTTTATGAACATTTACCATAGTGAAATGGTGTGAAATTGCAAATATTGGCAATACCTTATTTCCTTTTTGTTAAGCTCTATTTTTGTCGCATAATGAATATTTATTTATAACTTACATTTTATCACTAGTAATAATTCATTCTAATTAGTTTGTCTTAATAAATATTAATTAATACATGGTACTCTGATGGCTACATAATTGCCAGAGCACAATAAATTGTTTATTATTTCGTTCAGTTTTGTTTATTTATAAGCGTTTTTCCTATGAAAAGATGAAAGAGAAATCATTTTTTTGTTTGCGTTTGAAAGTTTTCGATTTGTGGAATTTTTTTTATACATAATCGAATTTTAATATTTCATACCCTTGTGTTCTTCTTACATAATAATTTATTTATAATTAGGAAATCGAAAATGGAAAGAAACAAAAAACTATTAAGAATATATAGTAGGAAATAAAAATATTAACTCATTGCTTAAAAGTAAATTTATACGATCTCTTGGATATCTATATTTAATAAGAAAAGCACAATAACAGTAGAACCAAATTAGAAATAATAATGCTGGCAATTTCCAGATCATCTAAAACACTTTTTTTTAAATGTCTTTAATTTTGATTGCAATTCATTGGGGAATAGTAACCGAAACATAGGATCTGACACTGTAAATTTAATGAACCCTGATAACGAGTGGCAATAAATTTTCCGAAACTTTAATATAGATAACATTTCTGTTTTTATTGTATTGCTAATAAATATAGCAATGCTAAAACATATTTTCTTACATACACATTTTGTATATTGATTAAAACAAGTCAAATATATAGAGTGATTCGCAAACGGTGACCAAAAATCAAAATTCGTATTCTTTGGTGAATTTTAAGGGGAATCTTTCGAGTATCGAAGTATGTTTTCAGTTCATTTTTGTTTTACTCGAAAATCAGGCTTTTTTCGAAAACATAAGAGAGTAGTAGTTTGTAGAAAATCCAAAGATGAATTCGAAAATATCATGATATACGTAAAGCAGTGGCGTACTATTTTATTTAGAAAAATATGCCACCGACACCCTGTATCTCCGCCACTGTATTTTGTATAGATTTTGGACAAATGTTTACATACATGTGCCCCATTTCAAATTATTTCACTTATTAGTTTTTAAATTATTTAAAAAAATTAAAAATATTTTTTTAAGTTTAACACCCTGTATCTTTTTAACGAAGCGTTCTAGATAAAAACTTAATACGGAAGTCTCCCCATAAATTTACCAAAGAATACGAGGTTTCATTTTTGGTCACCGTTTGTGAATCACCCTGTATATTCAGTGTTTTTCTACAACTTCATTCATGAGAAGCATTTCTTTCAGAATAAAACACATTATATCTGCATTTTATGTGTTAGTAAATGCCTTATAAATGGTCCTTTTGAACAACATAGCATTTAACGTGCTCTAACTGTATCTTTTATTCCGTGATTCACACTGTCTTGTCAAAACTTATGCCTCTTCAATTCCAACCTTAGTAGATAATCAATAAGTTGCCTTGAAAATTTAATTTGCCTCTTTCTCTATATCTGTCAGCTGTATAAACCACTGGGTGAGTAATACATTTTATCCATATCCAAATTCTTTTGTATAATCGAAAAATTAAGGCAATTTTCAGTTTCATTTCTCTTGTTAGAATAAAATTATTTTCATTTACAAGACACTAACAGTAAATAATACCACCAAAGGGGACATTAAAATCCTAATCTAAAATATTTGTCTATTTAAATGAAACAAAAGCTCCTCATTAACTTCAGTTTCACATGAAGATTACTTGTACCTTATTAGGTATGCTGTCAAGCAACTCGTTTTATTTAATTTGTGGTATCCTATTATGCTTTGGCCTGAATTTGTTGATTTGTCGTACTATAATTAATGCCTCCTACCACTAAAATATTCACGACAAGGTCCTTACGAAAGACAATTTAATTATAGACTATTTGAATATTGCCAAGAGGAAAATTTGAGGCAGTAACTATAGTGTTTTAATTTATATTTATTTTACAACCAGAAATTGAATACTAATGCAATTTGTGTAGAAAAACAAGCAGTTTAATTTACATGTGGTACAAACAGAAATTTGGTATAACATTTTATAAAAAAAGACAAATGTGTCTTAGATATAAGAAAAATTGGAATTTGACAATATTTAACAATAGTTAATAGTAGTATGAAATATGTTTCGGGTTCAAATTTTTTAAAAATCTAATTGCAGATCATGAAATTGTTATTTACCAAACGCTTCAATTTAATTATGTATTTCTCTCTGACGGAAGATAGCAGTGTCATTTTTTCCAATTTGATCCATCTTGTACATGCGTGCATACCTTTCCATCATTCCGTCAACTGTCCACGAAACAGAATATTAAAATCAGGTTTTGTTGTTATAAAAATGAGAGGCGCCAGCCTTGACCGAAAAAATAAAGGTCCCGCACGTGCAGACCCGGTCATTTGTCTCTTTCATTTTTAGCGGTGTAGGAGGAATACCTATTTATTTTTAAAGCTCTTTCTGAGATATTACTGAAAACAGTTTATTATCCTCACATATTTAAGTCAATTGACTATACCCATACCCTTTCAATACTGCAGTATCCATGATATATTTCATGAAATTTGTCATTTCAGCAGTGGAATTTATGTATTTTAATATTATTTTTGGTTATGCCCCTATATTTGACTATTTTTTTAAATCTGTATTAACTATAATTGATCAATTAACTCAAATTTCGTTACAACCCTTAAAAATCATCCCTAAGTTTGTAAACAACGTCAATAATAGTAAATAATTAGAAATATTCAGAAACTGACTTATACTCTCGTACCAGTAAAACATTCACCAACTCCTCTGAAGATATGGACCTTCCTTTCACCAATTTTTATGGCTTCCCGTAATTGCCGTGGCTGGGAACAAAATCCGTATCGAACCGATCGAGTCCCTTATTAAGGGTCAGTCCGTCCCGCGACCTTTGGCCGGATAGTCTACAATTAAGTGCACTTTAATTGAGCGAATCGTATTAGATAATTTAATCGTGGCTCAAGAGAAATTTTTACGGCCCACTCTCTCGTCATGTGGAGATGGTACGTCTGTAATAGATGCGGGTAGGAACGAATCGTTTAATTGCAGCGGATGATATGGGCTGAACCGAAGTCGAAACCGGAAAAAAAGCGTTTAATGCCTGGTATGGTGGCAGAGTCGGCTTGTATAAATTCCTTGTTTATTTTTGTGTCTCTGATAACGCACAGGAAAGAGGGGTTGCCAGTCAAAAAAAGCTAGTTTCTTTTGCTTTTACGCTTATGCTTATGTGGAAAAATGGAAAAGTAGGCCATGAAAATGGATTTTTCAAATATACAAATTTGCATGAATGGTTTTTGTCTACAAAATGCAGAAAGAAATTATTGAAAATTCGTATAATTTTAAGTTTTTGAGCGACCAAAAACATTTTTAAATCAATATTAAGTAAATTTTCCATCCATTCTGTTTGTTTCTCGCTTTTTATTTCATTTTTAAAAGGCATATAACTTTTTAAAGCAAAATTGTCCTCAGTATACTCGTAACTTGATCTAAGTTGCTTCTGAAAAAGCTACCTTTGAAACATGGCCCATTTTAAACGATTTTAACAAAAGGTTTTTTTTTTTGTAGAAATAAAATTGCATACATTGTAAAAAACCTAACAAATTAATTATAGATGTTTACAATTACATATATAAAAATTTAAATTTTATCACCTGATGATGAACGCATTCTGACGTCATTTAGTGCGACCGAGGCCACAACCTACTTCTCGGTCGTCTGCCGTCTAGTCTACAAGTCCCATCAATGCTGTCAAACCTGACAAAACAAAATTCACACATGTAATGATGAAACCCTTTCTATTATAAATTTTCCTGTGAATTTATGAGGAATTTTAAGAGGTATTTTGTTATATTTACTAAAATAAGCTGTTAAAGTTAAATAAGTTAATAAAATCGGTCATTTTTTGTGGACAGTTTTCCATGATAATGCTTTAATTGTCGCCAGATTTCCATATTCCCTTTTGAGGTAAAATTTTCCATGGAAAAGAGGGACTAGTTGGCAGCACTCATTCCCATGACTTGTTATATACTTACTATGCTTCTAATGTCGTATTATCCCTGTTATTACTCTTCTCGATTATCGCTCGCACTAAATGACGTCACGAATTACGCAACATTTATTTCACGTACCAAGCTTCAATTATTAATTTTTAATTAACAACCTCTAAGGGACTTCTAATATTTTCAGTACGTGGTAATATAAAGATGTATATCATTTCTAGACATTTACAAAATATATGCAAGATGCCCATTGGCGAAGATACCTTATTAAAGCTTACCAAATCCAATCTGCGGTACCCCAACAGCTTACATATTAAATTGTTAAAACTGCCGCAACCTTAAAGGGGACCTCATATTGCTTGCTGGACGTAAATATATCTTGTGGGTATTTTTAAGGATAATTGTTACCACTTGACTCCACAATCAGGAGGCCAGCCACCCCGCATAATGTGAAGTAAATAAATTAGCGTTAATTTGATTTGTGTTGTCAGCCTTACCACACGGTTTGTTGTTTCGGACAACAGTCAAACGGACATGTTTCGTGTCGTGCCGTGGTGTAATTTATTTTAATTTGGAGTTGAATTTTATAGACCGTGACTTGTTCCGACGATGTTTATCCCCCACGTTTGTTGTTATACTTGGCTGCTCCCTCAAGAGGTCTTTGTCAGGAAGCGAACGAACACCGCAGCGGATGAGACGTTGACAAAGCGGATCGAGCTTATTGCTGCGTCTGTGAATGAATGTTTGTTGAAGAGAATTGGTCGAATTCGTATTTTAAAAATAGGGGAATGCTGCATATTTTGAAAATAACAGAAGTTGGTTATTATTTACCTGTAATAATCGTTTATTAAACACTAAATAAATCAGACAGTGGCACAGTGACTGAAATTTTCATAATACAACATTTTGATGGAAGTTTTGGGGTACAACGTAGTCATCAACAGATGTAACAGAAGTAAAACAGTTCATTTGCATAAAAGTGAACATTACGGACATTTAATGAACTTACTAGTAACAGTGGGCCAAGAACTGAACCTTGAGGTACTCCCGAAGTAACAACAATTTCAGTACATGTAAAATCACTATACTTAGAAAGAAAAATAAGGTTCGAAAAAAAAGTTTATCGATATTCCAAACTTTGATTGATAGGATTTATTTTTTAGGATTGTTTTTTAATGAAAGAAATGTGAAACTATGGTTTTTTAAATAGGACTGATTAAGACCATGTCTTTTTAGTTTAGATAATATTTTTGCATTCTATAGTTAAACTTTTTTCGACATGATATTTGCTAGATTATAATTACTGATTTGAAATTCATATTATTTAGAGATTTAGACAATACTGTGAAAAAAAATTCAAATATTTTTTAATATTAGAGTGCGATGACGATGTGAGAAAGTAACAATGTATTTAATTAGATGTTTAGATCGTTACTGTTCAAGCCTTTCAATGACTACCAAAGCATCAATTTCCCAACGTAGTAATTTCACTAACACTAAAACCAAATTAGAGAAAGTTACATCTTTCCTTACTTATTTTACTGTCATGAAATCCACCTGGCTGGTTTATAAACCTGATAATTAGCTGGTGTTAGCAATTCCAGTAATGTTAAGTCATCCCTCCGTACCTCCGTGAGGTCTGTCGTAATAACACAAATTTTATGAACCATGAAATTAGGTAATAAGGCATAATAGAGAATTGAAAAGTTTTTCGTTGTTGACACGGGATAAAAACAAATAAAACACTCGTGGGATGGCTTCAAAGGGAACAAGCAGAATTGCCGCTCTTAAACTGAATGATAAGGTAAATCTGTGCAACATATCAGAGAACATTTTTATTACGCAGTCAACTATTTAACAACACATTTTTTTCTTTTCGTAGCTGATATACTTGATTTGGTTGATTAACATTTATAAGTAAGTGATTCTTTCATTAATATAATGAAGCAAAGCTAAAGTAAGACAATGCCAGGAAGTAACGTATTCTAAAATGGGCTGCATTATGTAAGAGACCTTGAAACCCAAAAAAAAAAAAGAAAATATTGGCTGGTTATATCGCTTTTAACATTAAATAGATATTTTGCTATGAGAAATGAATTAATACTAGGTACGTTGTTACCTTTAATGAAACCCTCGGCAATAGATAACTTTTTAACCAATGATGTGGGAAACCACTACTCTGCGGCTTACACCTCAAGTGTCTAGTAAACAGGTAACTAAGATCATTCATTAGCAAAATCATCAGATATAAACTGGTTTCGAAACTAGTTCTTATCAATTCGCCATAGGTAAAACAAACGATGTCTATCGAGTGACATGTTTTGAGTTTTACTTGCATATTAGCAGTTTACTCTCTGTCAGTAAGATATAAAAATTTACAGTCCTGATACATTTAGTATTAAATTTTTTGCAGTGAATATTTTCTTCAAGTTTTGCAATAAAAAGGGTCGTCAGTATCATCTATAAACAGTAATGCAGTAAGCAGTTTTTACTCAAATATATTTCCATATTTGTTTGTAAATATATTTAATAATTTTATGTACCTGTCCACTTATACAGAAATTACAAGCAGTTCATTTTCACGCTTAAATTTTCTTATTAATGACATTTACCTGGTCCCGTTCAATGTACAATGACTAATGAAAGTGAAAGCAAACTATGTGGGAACTGTGACAAAATGAACTATCGCTAATTGCAGAATTCCTAAAGAAACTTACCTATTATATACCAACTATACATATTTGAGCTAGTTCTGTAAAGTCATTGTGTCAGCCACATGCAAAATTAACCGCATATACATATACAAACTCTGTTTTATATTCGCACCTATTCTATTTGGTTGCGTCAGGAAAGCGGAAGAGGTTCAAAGAATCGAGTAGACCCTGCACTAAACATAATGGATTTGTTTTGTCTCAAGATCAGTGGTGGAGAGAAGAGTTGTAAAATTTGTCAGGGTTGCTCTTATTGTAGGGCGCATTTGTGGGCGTGGCTAGCTCAGACGCAAACTTATTTGTGTCGGTCTTACCTATATTGCGGTGTTAAGCTTTTGTGAATGACAAATTCTGTGTTAAAAATTAATTAAAATATAATTTGTACGCTTCGTTTTCGAGATACAGATTTATTGCTAAATTGATAAACTTTGACCGCTTATATCTCGAGAACCAATAAACGGAATTTAACTTTAACTTCCAAACTGCATAGATTCGAAGATATAAGTAAAAACCCAGATAAAATAGGTATTTTTTAAAATTTTTTAAACATTTTTGCAATTTTGGAAATGTTCCGGACCTCGCCCAGATCTAGGGATCTATACTTTTATTATGTGAGTTGTACTGAAGGCAATCCAGAAAAAATTTGTTTGCCCCCTCTCACACCCACCTCAAAACAGATCCCCCTGGTCTAAGATAGGAAATTAAGACGCAGACTTTGTTAATAATTTGAAAAGTTAAAATTACTTGAAAACAGTCTACTTCGCATATTTATAAATACCGTGGCGAACTGGCTATTTTTAGAAATTCCGCCTTTATTCACTCCATAACTTTGCTGGTGTTGTTCGTTAAGATGATTTTCCGCATTGTGAACTTTCGATGAAGACAAAAAAGTTCATTTGCTTGGAGAACCGCCAAGTGCATATTGTTACAGTTTTAATACCCATTTCAAGTTGTTTTACGACCAGGGAAAACGGCGAGGAGCTAAATATTTACGTTGTTTAATATCGAGTCTCGCAGAAACGGCGTTGTTTGAATGTTTGCTTAGGATCGGGATTATAATTAGATCATTTGATGATTAACAGGTACTTATTATTTTAAATTACACCGCCAAAATGACGGTTTTCGGCCAAAAGTGATGGATAAATTGAGAAAAGAGATTTTTAATGCAACCGCATGGTAATAATTACATTTATTATAAGGGAAATTATGTCTTCATTATCTGGCTTCGATTTTAAGGAATTTTTGTTTTAAATTCTGTCATACTAAGGGCGACATAATGATGTATTCTTTCCATCTTGGCTCGCTTTTAAATTGTTCACTCGTCGGGCATTAGAAGCTGCCGGGTGCAAATAAAGTGCTGTTATTGTTTCGCGTTATTTATGGTAATCGCCATTATAATTAAGACATCTATCCGGAAAATAGCAAGAGATAAAGACTTTACTGTTATGGCCACAGGGACACCGGGAAGGTTTCTTCTACTTGTTCATCTAATATGCAAATTGTAAATTATACCTTTGTCCGCGCGCAAATTGTTTTTATTCTGTTTATTTGCCCGCTGGGAGCCGTGCTTTCCAAAGAGCCTTGCGTAACGAATTTATTCATAACAGTTCCCAGTCAGAAAAATCGCTCGGCGAGATTTGAATAGCCGCAGAAACCGGCTATATCAGGAAATAGAGTTTTCTCTGGAAGCGTAATTATCTGTGAAGGTACTCGCGGGCCTATGGGGTACGTCACTGAGGTAATATTGGATGTCGCCGAAAGCGTAGCAAATTTATATTTGATTACATTTTTACTCTGATGAAGTAATAATCACCACATGATTCCTGTCTAAAGAAAAGTGCTAACCAAGCTAATATTTTGAGCAGGGTGCTCTGACCGAAACCCTTGATTCATATTCGGAGTGTGGGTCAACTATATTTGTATGGAGATTCAAAGATAAGATGTAAAAGTTGGAGCTAGCGCTAAAGCCATTGTAAACAGTGTAATGGAGTAAAAGCCAACGAGTTGTTATTTACTCTTAGAGTTAGGCAGTATTGAAGACAATCAGGTCATCATGGCAACAATAAGTTTGATGAACTAGCCATAATTAGCTCATATACCAGCCCTACAGGACCCGATCTTTTATAATGTCTTGCTAGTTGTGTTATAAAAGACAGTAGAAATAGTACAAGTGGAAAGAATTGGATATGTTCTTAGAGATCTACTATTCTAAATATGTTATTTATTATTTAAGGATGGTATATCCACTCTATATACATATCTACAGTTTATTCAATATTTATTAAAAATAAGATGCTATTTAAGGTGCTATTCATCTCGCATCATGTGACTGGAACAACTCCCATCTATTCATTAATAAACAATTAATATTTTTTGCGTGGTTTCTTTTCGAAGAAGCCTTAATTACAATACTCGTTCTCATTACAATAATGATATCTTATTTAGGCCTTTGAAGAATTACCCTGGAATGTTACGACGTTAAGCGAAGGTGATTCATACGGGATCGAATCAGTTTAAGATGTAAATGAGACACCTACTTGCCGTAAAGTGTAAAATGACTGTTATTGTTATTTAATGTAAAGTTTAACAGTTATTTACTGCTGCGGGACGAGGAAGTAAATGGTAATTCAATTATTTATTTGTTGTACTGGATGCATAAGATTCCCCCCCAGATATTAGCGGTTCTTTGTCCTTTGAAGAAATTTATTATCGATGCGTTCGGTATCTGAAAGTCAAATCTGAGGTGGTGTTTGGAATTATCAGTAATATATCTAAGAAAGGAAATTAATCGATAAATTGTTGCGCGAAAAATATTGACATTAGGTGAAATTAACCAAAAAATAAATATGAAGCTAAACATAATACAACTCATACAGTTTTTTTATTCATAATTTATTATTGTTGTGAGGAGAAAAAATATAGGAACTGGCTAGTTATCCTGTTAATTTTTCTTTAACAGCATTGTGACAAAAGCCGGAACGCGTAGAAATTTATTTGTTAGTTCTCGGAACAGATGGGCCAAAAAGTAAAATATTTCAGTCAACACTAATTTTATCGAAAAGTTAAGAGTCTTCAAGTAGGTTTAGCGCTGCAACAAAGCCGTCCTTCGGAGAAGGCCCCGTGAAATTTAGCAATATTTTTTTTCTTAGACCGTCGGGGCCATGTGTTGAGCGCCTGGTATAAAGAGAAAAATCGATATTTCTAAATTACTGACACATATTGTTATTATATTCCTCAAACTAGCTTATATAAAAAATTCAGGCAAGTTAACCAAATTTAAATGGCCCATTTAATTGGACTATTATTTGGTACTTATGGGTCGGGATAATCTCTCCGATGGCTTCTTGCAACAACATCGTTTTCTATTGACAAAAAGTAGATTCTAACCATATCAATATCAGTAGAATGTTTTTTTACTGTCTGGCACTGCCTCCACATTGATATAAAAAAAACTAATTTGTATTCTATGGATCACGTACTATTGGATGACTTAATCTCTCTACTCCTACATCAACTCATCTTTGACGTTAACGATTTTAATACAATTTATTTTATCGTTTCCAGTTCGACATTTCGAAATTACGGACCGAAGAACGCAGTTATTAAAACATATTTCTGTAATTATTTTGTAATGTGCGACAAATTCGCTCAGCCTTGAGCTCGTTATTTTGTATCATTCATCTTCGTGCTTCGTGTGGCACAGTGGAGTTAATTAAGGTTAACAGTGTCTATCCTACAACTAATTCGAGTCATTCGTAGTAATCCTACGCGAGACTATAGAGTGGCGTTTGTCTAGCAATCAATCCCGCTCAAAGAGTTGCAGTCGAGATGGATTAACTACCCCTGCGAGGGGTGGAGATAGAGGGAAGAGCCAGTGAAGTGTTAATCATTGGATAAAATGGTCATTTGCCTAAGGTCTCAAATGAAGGGGTTCTTTGGATTTTATTTTTATTTTTTGGCGAAGTCGCTAGGTACAGAGAAAATTAATGGAATGGTTTTTTGTTTGAGACTTAATTACCGGAAAGCCATTCTATATAATTGCATATAAATCGGAACTAATTAAATTATCCGTTTTATCCTTGTATCCTTCGCGTTTTATAGCCCGTTAGCACGGATATTTTACAATATTTACCTGTTTTTTACATGATTTTAATGTTTAGCTACTATGCATCGACAGGTATTACAAAAAAGTCTATAATGCAAAGCTTAATTTTTTTCCAAAAAAAAAATATGTAATTAAAAAGCTTTCATTCCAGTTAGTGGAATTCATTTGAACCGTCGTGCCTAAAGAATTGTTAACACGTCTTTTAGTCCTCCATCCCGTGCTTCTCTGCACGACACGCCACCCGGTTAATGTTAACAATCACTGTTTTCTAGAACGACAATGGAACGTATTATGTAGAATCATGATTGTAGTCAGCCACGATGTTTCTAATTTCTAGAAATCCAAGCAAGTTGGGTTTCGCGTCCATTCAAACGGATTTAATTATAACCTTTGACACCGAATTGGCAGAATGGCGCGAACGCTGACGCGGCTGTCGTGATGGGCAATACAATTCGCGAGTTGGAAATTCAACACCAAACGTAATTAACCTCGATGTGTAGTCACGTGAACGCGAAAAGTTGACGTTTCGAGCACAATTCGCTCATTACGGCTGGCAAAAATGAAACATTACCTGCATCATTTATTTTAGTAGGTATTACGTCAGTAGTTTCATGGCGTGGCATATAAATGAATATAATACCGACGTATACAGGGTGTTATTAATTTGCGGTAGCAGTACAGATCCGTTTCTTTACGGAATGAATTTTAATACAGAATGCAATGCCTTAGGCGGTGGTTACATTGGATGCGAATTTGTACAAAAATCTTCGTACGACATGTCAAATTAAAACATATACGTATATTTACATGTCAGTGATTTTGCTTTACTTAAAATTTGACAGCGAAACCGTGTAACCACTCCATTCGTTCGAATAATTTGTTAAGAATTTGTATAATTTCGTACAAACATAGTTTTCGTACGAATTCGCATCCAGTCTAACCGCCGCCTTAGACGACTTTTACATTAGAGTTGCTCCTAATGATATACTTTTCATTCATTTTGACATAGGTTTCATTAGAAAATGTCAAATTAATACAAATATTTTCAAGATTTTCCCTGGATGAATAGAAATTGATTTAGATCTAGTTACTGCTATTTTGCTTCCTTAAAAAGTTATTGGCTTTGGAAACATTTTTTTAAATAATTTTTTTTTGATAGCTCAATAAAGTTTGAAATGATGGCTTTTTGGCAAAGCCAAATGTGCATATGAACTTATTTTTTACCTAAAATATAGAGCGATTCCGAATACTGAAATCCGATTTTAGGATTAACGTTTTTGTGATAGTGTTTACATTAGTTTTTCAAGTGTCAAAAATGGCTTACGTGTATTTGTGGTGAAGTAAGATAACATTTGTGTTATGGTGGAGCAAGACAACATTTGTGTTAGTTCGTAGAAACTGTGTAAGACGTGCCCAAATGTGTTTACACGTCAGTAGACAACATTTTGAATCGTTGTTGTAACATCAGGTTTGTCAAATTATTAAATTCATTATTTTCTTACTTAAAACCACAAATTAATTTTATTAATTGATAATGACAATATCGGCAAAAGCAGTTGAATTTGTTGATATAAAATAGGTGTTATAAAATTTTATTTATTTCTTTCCTTGGCAAAGAAATTCTTACAATTTTTTGTCCGTTCATTTTTTATTTCACTTTGCTTCAATTTCTAAAGGTGAGGTTTTACAGAAAACTGTAATTTAATGTTAATTTCAAAATTATGATTCAAAATTTAATATCTTAAACTAGATTAAAATAATCTAATTAAAAAATGGCACTGGCATTAATATCATCAATATTTTTTCAAGTCAGTACCATTCTGTTGAATTTCCCTCAAAAATTAAAAATAAAAATATTCATATTACTGCATTTGTTTATGGATTGTAGTTAAATGAAATTATTTCCTGTCAAATATCAAATTTGATATCAGCGTCAATAGCAAAATATTAATTTGTTATAAACAAAGTTCAGTAACCTTATGAAGTATTAATTTCGTACACACAACTTTCTGCAGAATTTTTGCTTCATCAGTGTCTGCAACTTTATCTCGTTAGCTTAGATTTCACCATAATACGATTAAATTACTTAGATGAATAGCTGGAAAAATATTTTATCGTAGCCACAAGAAAGCTGTCTAAGCCACAATATTATTTTTTAACGCCTCTGCATGCCAGCTAAAACTTGCATTACATTGTACTTATTTGTTAGGAATGACTTCGTCGAAAAAGCTGTTAACTGCAAGAATAAAAACAAAAAAAATGTGCAAATTGCACCTTTAACGAAAGCATATTTTATTGTTATTTACTATTTATTTATTCCAGCCCCTATCTCATTAGGTTTTTGTTAACTTTCTCTTATGGTAAAAACGCATGCAGGCGCTATCCAAAACGACAATAAATTTGTTTATCTGACAACCTTGATCCTAATTGGACTAATTTATCGGTGACAGCCTGCTTGATAATTAAGATATGAATATGTAACTTCGTTTTCACTTGCATTTACATGGCTTGCTTGCCTTATTAAACAAAATTACGTGCATGGACTTTTCTGCGATCAGAGGAGGATATTTTTTTTAACTTTAATTAAGAGGGGCATTAAAAATATCGATGCTGAGAAAAGGAGGAGGGGAACGGAAGATTATATTATTGTGTTGGCTTGTGTCCATGTAAATCCCCAAATAAGTGTTAGGGAATTAGTTAGAAACCTGGGAATTTTATATGGAACACAAAGTCAAAAAGAAAAGAGTTTCTCCTCTTGTCAACTCCGTCCGTGGACACACTATATTTTCGTGATGTTTTTTTAAGTATAATTATTGTATAATTTTTTATTCATTAAAGAAATCACTTTTATTGATCGGAAATAATAAAACATTTCTCGCAAAAACCTAACACTTCGAGCAATATGGGTAAAATACCAATTATGTTTTCACTCTACGTACGATAAATTGGCTTATACGTTCGGTACTTATACACGTTCTTTTATTGCACATAGTTTTACATATATACAATTTATCTTTCAAGTATAAACATGATTGCAATATAGCACGTCTAACATTTGCGGTCTAATTTTAGTTGTGATACAGGACCATTTGTTGCAGAAATGATTACATTTAATGTGGGGATACTTTTTGAAATTGTCAGTCTTATCTCTTTTTAGCTATATATTTTGTATATATTCAAAAGTTGAAATGGGGAATAAGTATTTCGAGATCCATCATATGTGCGTAGGGTAAACAAATACGCTTCGAATAACGTGCCAGAAATATTGTGGTGTCATGGGTCGCACATATGATGTACAGCGTACGGCCTATTTTTACTCCGCTAAGTAAATTGGATGTTAGCAATCAGTCGGAAGCTAAAAAGTGCTAATGGCTCGATGATGGAACTGGGACAGTAAGCTCTAGAAGCACCAGCAACATTTGGGACTTCCAAACACATGTTTTCATAAAAGTTTTTCAAGCAGATCGATTATGTTTTGGACATATGTTTGATAAATTCTTAACAGTCAAAATTGATAGACTATATTCTTGTTTTGTTTTGGTTTGAAGTTTCCCAAACTTCTGTTATGAAAGTTTCGTTATTTGTCATTTATGTTTAAACAGAATTTTTAACAGTCGTGTGAAATTTAGCATCATTCAGTGAGGTTTATGCCCAACTAACACAGATAGTGACAAATACTAATATTAATAGTGAGTTGTTAGTAGAAGAGCATTACAATATATATAACAGACATTTTATATGAAAAATATGTTCCCAGAAATTGAAACATTAGATATGTACGTACAATGTACGGAGGTTTACCTTGAAAGTGTCACATTAGAGCGATTGAGGGGATTTAAGGATACTGAGAGGAAACCCGCATTGTGAAAAACCCAGGCCGGCCATTGGTGAAGGTCAGACATGAGCTAGGTCAGGGGTGTAAAAATCACAGAGGGTGATGCAGGTATTGATCGCGAGCAGCTGAGAGCGCTGTCGCAGAAGCCTTCCCCCACGTTTGGGTCGTCTGGGGCACGCGGACCGCCAGGTGAAGCCTCCTAATTTTCCTCCACAACTACGCCATTGCGACAGATTTAATGGAATTATACAAATCAAATGAAAAAAATATAAAATATACATTAAATTTAATGTCGCTATTTTTTCTGATATAGTGCCCAAATATTCATNATGCTGAGAAAAGGAGGAGGGGAACGGAAGATTATATTATTGTGTTGGCTTGTGTCCATGTAAATCCCCAAATAAGTGTTAGGGAATTAGTTAGAAACCTGGGAATTTTATATGGAACACAAAGTCAAAAAGAAAAGAGTTTCTCCTCTTGTCAACTCCGTCCGTGGACACACTATATTTTCGTGATGTTTTTTTAAGTATAATTATTGTATAATTTTTTATTCATTAAAGAAATCACTTTTATTGATCGGAAATAATAAAACATTTCTCGCAAAAACCTAACACTTCGAGCAATATGGGTAAAATACCAATTATGTTTTCACTCTACGTACGATAAATTGGCTTATACGTTCGGTACTTATACACGTTCTTTTATTGCACATAGTTTTACATATATACAATTTATCTTTCAAGTATAAACATGATTGCAATATAGCACGTCTAACATTTGCGGTCTAATTTTAGTTGTGATACAGGACCATTTGTTGCAGAAATGATTACATTTAATGTGGGGATACTTTTTGAAATTGTCAGTCTTATCTCTTTTTAGCTATATATTTTGTATATATTCAAAAGTTGAAATGGGGAATAAGTATTTCGAGATCCATCATATGTGCGTAGGGTAAA
Organism: Anoplophora glabripennis; assembly: GCF_000390285.2. Classification (NCBI taxonomy): domain Eukaryota; kingdom Metazoa; phylum Arthropoda; class Insecta; order Coleoptera; family Cerambycidae; genus Anoplophora; species Anoplophora glabripennis. Next base: position 1,103,056 of record NW_019416376.1, on the reverse strand, counting down.
CAAATACGCTTCGAATAACGTGCCAGAAATATTGTGGTGTCATGGGTCGCACATATGATGTACAGCGTACGGCCTATTTTTACTCCGCTAAGTAAATTGGATGTTACAGCAATCAGTCGGAAGCTAAAAAGTGCTAATGGCTCGATGATGGAACTGGGACAGTAAGCTCTAGAAGCACCAGCAACATTTGGGACTTCCAAACACATGTTTTCATAAAAGTTTTTCAAGCAGATCGATTATGTTTTGGACATATGTTTGATAAATTCTTAACAGTCAAAATTGATAGACTATATTCTTGTTTTGTTTTGGTTTGAAGTTTCCCAAACTTCTGTTATGAAAGTTTCGTTATTTGTCATTTATGTTTAAACAGAATTTTTAACAGTCGTGTGAAATTTAGCATCATTCAGTGAGGTTTATGCCCAACTAACACAGATAGTGACAAATACTAATATTAATAGTGAGTTGTTAGTAGAAGAGCATTACAATATATATAACAGACATTTTATATGAAAAATATGTTCCCAGAAATTGAAACATTAGATATGTACGTACAATGTACGGAGGTTTACCTTGAAAGTGTCACATTAGAGCGATTGAGGGGATTTAAGGATACTGAGAGGAAACCCGCATTGTGAAAAACCCAGGCCGGCCATTGGTGAAGGTCAGACGTGAGCTAGGTCAGGGGTGTAAAAATCACAGAGGGTGATGCAGGTATTGATCGCGAGCAGCTGAGAGCGCTGTCGCAGAAGCCTTCCCCCACGTTTGGGTCGTCTGGGGCACGCGGACCGCCAGGTGAAGCCTCCTAATTTTCCTCCACAACTACGCCATTGCGACAGATTTAATGGAATTATACAAATCAAATGAAAAAAATATAAAATATACATTAAATTTAATGTCGCTATTTTTTCTGATATAGTGCCCAAATATTCATTTTTATTTGATTGGATATTTCTGTTACACTGAAAAGAAAAAATTAATTAATTACCCCTTGTTTTAAATTTTGCCAAGAATTATTTCCGGCCTTTTTTAATTTTTTTTGTTTTGTTCGGGTTTTTTTTTAACCTTTTATTTTAAAATCACTGTAGGTATATTTCTCTGTGCTATTAAAGTGGGTAAAATGCGTATATGTATATAGGAACATGACTTTTGCGAATATCCTTAGAAGATCGCAAAAAGTTCACATCAAAAGAAACTTTTGAATAAACAGTAGTTGCGTTATAAATTGCTACACAAATAACATGGAATTTCTATTTATTTTATAATATATCTTTGATGTAGAGTTACATTTATAGTTTAAAAATAGATCAGATTATTTTCAAATAGTACGTGCCAATTGAAAAGAAAGAAATATTCATAAACATGTCTTCATATTTTGAAAAGTTTCAAAAAGGTTAAGTGTTGTGAATGTCGAAATAGATCTAAATTACATTTTTCTCAATTTCCTTTCGTTGTTTGTTTAACAAACCTAATTATTTCTTTTCTGTTACAGGTAAAATTTTCTTTGAGCTTAGTGGTAAGTGCATTTTCGACTAAAACTCAAAATTGTTGAAATACTTGATTATTTCTAAATTTTACTAAAAACACTTAAAATATATTCAGAAGATCGGTAAAAACTGACGTAACTTGTATATAGATCTAAAAATCAAGATATTCATGAGAAGTTTTTTACCAACATTTGTCAATATTTAATTGTAATTCCTAATCTTTAATGTAAACAACAAAATGCGGAAATCTTTTAGATATATTGACACACTTGTAGGCAAAATGATGCAGGTTTTAGTGTAAATAGTAATACATAAAACATTGCGATATTTCAATCCTGCGAATTGAAGCAAGAAGCGGAGAAACTGTATTGCAGTGCATTATAGCTCTCGTGAAAAAACAATTTCCTGCTAGCTCATAATACTGGTACTGTTAAGGTAATTTTTACGGTAATATAAATTCTCACATTCTTTCCCTGCACGACCACACTGAATTACGATGGATTTCCTGTGGATATAAAAAGATGATAGTCGTTTCATGATCGACGAAATCGGCGTAATTGTGTAAATAAATGGTCTCAAGGTTTTTCATGCGTGGGATTGTAGTTTTTTGGCGAGTTTTACGGTTACACAATTTGTTCATTGCCAAATATCACTCCGAAATTTCTTTTATGTTACCGGTGTGTACCATATGCTGCCGAAAATGGTGGATTAGTTCAGATATACCTACACTTTGTTTTAGATTTTGGAAGAAATCAACTGAATTAGCGTTAAAATACATTGAAAATTTAAGTTGGTTCGTCTTGGTCGAGAGTAATCCTAAAAAATCTTCATATAAGAAGAAATATTTGAGATTAACCCAGCTACCATCTATCAAAGTTTGTCTTAGAACCTATAAAACACCCTGTATAAAAAACAAAACTTAGATAAAATGATACTGTGAAAAATGTTGAATATGACAAGATCAATGTGAATTATTTTTTTCATCTGATTTTCTCATATCAAAGAACTGACTGAAAATTTTTGAATTTATTATAATTAGCTTAATTATTATTATAACCCTGCATATATGTCAAAAAATGTATTACTTGCCTGCTGCTACAACATATTTGCACAAAAAAAACTGAGTAATCGACGATATTGTCCGAATCCAGTCGGCGTAATAAAACAGGACATGCGCCCGAACGGTAATGGTTCACAAACATCTGCTAAATTGATCAGAGCAATATAATGGATTGAAAGAAGTGACCACAAAAGAGTTAACCTCTCTGCAGGGCTTCTAATGGGATAAATGACTTAGTATGCACATTTTGTCGCTCCTGGGACAATAAGTGCTGTTCGCTTGTAACTGTGGGAACACCTCGCGCAATGGCCGCTGTAAATACTCTCTTTGAAATAAGCCGTAGTTTATGAACACTTAGTTATTATCACGTTTATCGGAACTATAAGATACGTATTTTATGATACGGCTTTGTTGTACCTAATGGCGTCTAAATGAAAACTTTAATTTTAATATAAAGCCTAAGATAAAACTGTTAGTTTGCATGGGCATCTGTTATACGTCAGAAGATTTGCATGTATAAATATACTTTGATAGATCGTAAATAATCATTCACTTAATATTTCAGAATAGAAAATAGTAGGCATATACTTTCAATTCATCAAGGCGAAAAAATTAAGATTAGTTAGTCTAAGCACAAAATAAAACTCATGTACATTCATAAAAATGTTATGATATTTACACATTGGCTATTTTGACTTACAAATCCCACTTCTGATGTGAATGTCTAACAACTTTAGTTTTTTGGTGACTAGGATGAATGCACAACTTCCATACAACGCAATTTTCAGTGATTCCACTATAAATTTAGTATCTGTTATGGTAATAAGCAAGGATAGGATAAATTACTATTTATCTTATATGTATTTAAGATTCTGTAGCTTTTCTCATTATCATGCTTGGGAAGCTACCATTCTATGCTTGGCAGTTTATTGACTGCTGTTTGACTTCTTCCCGTCCACATGGTAATTTTCTTATTCATTTGTTAATTAGCATTAATAATTACTATTATTCACAGTCCACGAACTCTCAATTAAAACATGTTCTATTACTTAACGTCATCGTCTATGAATATCCTCATATTTACGTTCCCATTTTATTTCATTCCTATTTTATTGCCTCTATTGAAATATGTCATACCTACATGGTTAATTGGAAATACAATAGTATTTATTTATGTCACTTTCGAAACTTTTTTTATCAAAGAACAATAATTCCAAAAATTTGTCTCAAAGGATCACTTGTGAATTATGCGCTCTTATTCCGTAGTTTTCTCATTTATCCTTGACGTAAAATATTACAAAATCACCGGATTTGTTGTAATTCGTGTCCGTAGACTCCCGTTATGGACCTGACATGTTCTCAAGCTCCTATTGTTGTACGGAATGGGTTTTATTGTCGTAGGTTTAAAATATGCATCGTGAAGAATATAAATGATTCTAATTACTTTATTACGTAATTCCAAAAATTCATCATGACTAATTGCGTTTAAAGAATATGTAATATGGCCATGAGATCCATTTAGTTAGTTCCTTGTTTACTTCATATATCTCGGCAGGATAATTTAGTCTTCTGTAGACGGAAAAACTGCACTCTGTAAAAAAACACAGTAAAACTAAAAATTTTTTTTCAACTAATGGTACATTTAAAAAACTTACCAAATATTTATCTAAAAGAATGTATCATAAAATTACGATAGTGTAATAGTAATTATAAAGGTAATTACAACGAAAATGCTACAGCGATAACACTGAAATTATACCAATTTATTAATTGTATTTTTGTATAAACACGTAAATGATTGTCTCTGTTTAAAGACAGAATAAGTTTCAAATAACATCTAACAACCATTGCATTAGAATTCCTATACTATGCCGAAAAAAGACAATGATGTGGTAAGGGTAAAAGAGGACGCGAAAATAGTCAGTTTTCGTTAAGCCTAGGATCTAAAATGTCATCTGGTCCAGAAAATTAATCTAGAATTATTACGCGAAACTTAGTCGGACCTTGCATTGTTACATTTAATCATATCAATTCTGTCAACTGTTTGCAATACTGTAACTAGGTCAAGTTTAGTGTGGTTATTTGCACGGCGTGGGCGCAGACGTTCCCCGCTCTTTGAAGTACACTTATTTTCGAAGCCGCCGATCTTCTACAGACGCCTGGAATAACGGCGCGCATGCGAGAAGCATGTTTGTGCTAATGGAAATCATTTCTGATAAAAGAAATTGTAAGATATATTCTTTTAAGTTTTAAGTAAATATGTGGAAGATGCAGTCTTTTAGTATCTTTGACAGAACTCAAAAAACTTAAGAATTAGAAATGCACGCGACAAGGGCGGATCTGTCGAAATAGCCCACTTCTTGGATGTAAGAGGGGGCAAGCTAATTTTTGCTGGATTATCTTCAGTACAACTCACATAATAAAAGTGTCCCTAGATCTGGGCGAGGTCCGGAACATTTTCAAATTTGCAAAATTTTTAAAAAATTTAAAAAATACGTATTTTACTTATGTCTTGAAACCTATGCATTTTGGTAGAATATTGAAGTGGAAAAAAGTTTTAGAATTGAATTTTGCACAATATACTGTAAGTTAAAAATGCTTAAATTTATTACCGATGTTGTAAAATAGCAGTAATTGATGAAAAAAAGGCAAAATAATGAAGTTTTTTGGATAATTTTTTTTAAATATTTTAATTGGTCCGAGAGCATTCTAATTTTGGTAAAAAAAACTTTAGAGTATAATAAAACAACAACCAAATTTTATTACAATCGGTTAGTTAGTTTTCGCAAAATAATTTTTTGAAAAAAAATTTTCGAATTTTCAAAATGTTGCACAACCTCAAATAAAGCATCCAGAATCAATAAACGGAATTTAACTTTTTTTTTAAAGAAGCGTCTTTCCAAGTACTTTAAAATTATAATTTTTAGAATAAAACTAAATTGCAAATTGATAAATGTGATCTAATTAATTGTTTAAAAATAAAAAAGAGTGTTAACTTTAAAAATTTACTGTGGTCATCCTAATCAACCGATTTCAATTTTTCAAAAACCATTTGAAGGATTGAGCGGTCTTTTCTATGTGAAAACATTTTCAAGTAGATGCTTTATTTGAGGCTGTGCAACATTTTGAAAATGCGAACATTTTTTTCAAAAAATTATTTTGCGAAAACTATAGAACCGGTTTTAATGAAATTTGGTGTGTTTTTTTTATTATACTCTAAAGTTTTTTTTACCAAAAATTAGAATGCTCTCGGAGCAATTAAAATATTTTTTAAAAATATCCTAAAAACTTGATTATTTTGCCTTTTTTTCATCAATTATTGCTATTTTGCAACATCGGTAATAAATTTAAACATGTTTAACTGACAATATATTATGCAAAATTCAATTTTAAAACTTTTTTCCTGTTCAATATTCTTCCAAAATGCATAGGTTCCAAGATATAAGTAAAAAACTCAAATAAAATAGCTATTTTTTAAACATTTTTGCAATTTTGAAAATATTCCGGACCTCGCCCAGATCTAGAGATCTACACTTTCATTTTGTGAGTGGTACTGAATGTAATCCAGAAAAAAATAAGCTTGTCCCCTTTCACATCCACCTTAAAGCAGATCCACCCTGGTCTATTAGGATTAGACTTTGTCAGTGTTTTTGTTTTCCTCTCCCAGCACGCTAATCGATCCATTGCGAGTTGTCTCCTCCTAAGCGAGTTTATTAACCCGTTTCCAAATGAAAAGTTGCTATAACCTAATGCATTCACTGACTGTCGCTGTACTGTCTTCCTCGGAAAATGAATGGACGGCCGTTTCTTGTCAAGATATCGGTACACAATAGTTTTAAATGGTCTTCGGAACATTAGAGGCGGTCTGCAGATATTGTTAGAACGGATCTTGTCGATTTCTTTCGGCGTTAATATCTGCAACCTGCGAAATAATTGTTTACATAACTTTTTATCTCAATAGAACTCGTTTAAAGTAGGTAACAATTATTTTAAAGTATAAGTTGTTGAAAAAAGTTTACAAATAACTGCCTATTACTATTTCTCTTATCTATACCATATGCTGCTGTATATGGATTATAAATGATTGTAAATGAACAATTTTCTGCTACAATTGTTTGCTTAATACTAAAGCTATCTGCGTTTATCATAGATTGTGACCGAATCCGTTTGGTTCTTATTCTATTTCCTGGACCATTAGTTCGCAAAACGGTAACTTACTGCTTTCAGCTGACTTTCTAACTACGTCTTAAAAATCGTATTGTGCATCGAGACAATATAAATTGCTACATATACTGGTTACTTTCTCTCCGATGCAATTGTTTTGTAATTCATGTTGCATTGTTGTTCCAGTGATCGTTGGGAGGATTTAATGCATATTCAATCGGAACAGGATCGTAGCTGCACGAATTATTATGACATTTGCAATTTCCTCTTAGGACTTAGTCATAACTTTCTCAGATTTACGAGTGTTCTGGATTTTTGAAGACTAGAAAGGCTAGGTAGAAAGGTTTTAATACTTATTTTACTATTTACTATTTCTGTAATTAATTTTGTTAACTATAGTTTTTTTTAAAGGAAATCGTTATTGATATAATGTTGGCTATTAAGAAGGAAGACAATTATTCAACAAAAAATTTGTCACTGCTTCAAGAACAACTAGTTCTTTGAAATAATAAAGCAAATTAAATAATTATATGGGAAATTGTAGATCAATTATAGACAAGTTTTGGTGCAAATCGGTGCAGTTTGGGAAAATTATATTATATACAGTAACGCCGTATTTTACCTTCAATGACTGGACTAATTGTTCATTTCAGAGATTGAAGTTTGTTTTGGTGTTAAATCTCTGAACTATTGTAGACCCCTTAGTAATCCAGTTCTTGCTGTTATACTCTTTATGAAAGCGCTCAACAGCTCAACAAAATATCTACCATTAATATATTCCCATCTCGTGTTGCTGTTACGAAATCCGTGCTCTAAAGGTTTGTTGGGAGCTAATAATATGTGTGTCATGCGTTTTTATGGCCTGCTGCCGCCACTAAATGAAACGTGAGGAACTGCCGACAATGCCCCATTATTCATGTGGGAGACACATTTGTACCGTGCGAATGAATCAAGTCCACAGATTTGCATGGAAGAATTATTTGTTGTCGCTTTTGAATAGCAGAGGTGTATCACAATGGACGGCTTACGGCGAACGACCTATATAGGCCGGGAGGTGTAGCGAACGGGGCCGATTTTGAAACTGATCGGAATTTATACACAAAGGGTGTGTATAAAACATTTAATTTCGACATTCATCCTCAGTCGTATTGTACAGTTTATTTCTAGCAACTGAATCAAATATAAACTCTACAGCCCTACAGATATGCTGTAGCGAGATTCTAACCGATACTTAAATCGATTCATCCTAATTCTCGAGTCACGCTTTTGACACCTTGCATTGCCGCAACTCCTATTACTGCGTTAGTACGTTTGGCCGTCAGTTCTGAAACAAAACACCCTCCATATCTTTTTAACCGTTGAAAATATCCAAAAACTCTTGCGTCCGTCTAGTAACATCCGTTTTGGTTTTCTTTTGAGAACCCTAGAGAAAAAAAGGTTGTAAGTTGTAAGAAATATTTTGTTGGGTAGTTGGGGGGCAGTGGGGGCACACACCCAGAGAAAAAAATTGTCATTTGATTTAGCTATGTGGTAACAATTATTTTTCTTGGCATTAACTGAGAATAATAGCCATGTGTAGACACTTATTTTCTGTGGTTATTTAAATATCAATGACAGCAGTCAGGTATGTATGTATTCACTATATGACAGGTGCTGTTGTTGAAGTTATTTATTGTATATGCTAATGAAGCAATTAAGTTGGTTCTAATGAGGAGTATTTATAACACAATAGAACTTACTTGTTTAATAATGTGAATAAAATAAATTACGACCAGTGTCATTCTGGTATTCATTACATTGTCATACCTAAGAAGCATAGTTTTTCGTCTTTAAACAAATGATGCAAAGTAATAATTATGTGTTGGTTTCTATATAGGTTCTTTTATAAACGCATTTTGGTTTGATAATTAAGTGTCTTTTCTTTAGCGCCGTGTTCGTCAATTCATTATCATTATTTGTTTTTTGCTCCCTAATTTTTGCGAATAACTTGATAACAAAAAAAAGATATTGAACCCTTTTTGGCGTCAAAATGTAGCTATTTTTATGCTCTTTATACTAACCTATAAAAAATTTTATCCTGCTATTTCACTTTTTTAAGAAAACATGAAACAACCTAAACTTGGATAAATAGCGCCAATAAATTAACACGTTCGTTTAGAAATTCAAACTTATACTATATTTAACAATTTTTTGTGCTGAATTCATTTATATAAAGAAAACTATACCATTGCATTTAAAATTTTTGAGAAAAACCCATAAAACGGCATTCTTTTGAAATAACGTCATCTATAGGTTTCCATATTGACGGAAATGATATTACGCATTCACCACGAAATAAAGCATAAAAAGACCTTTCCAACGAGGTATAACACTATGGGATTTTGATGAGCCAATCATAAAAAATATGCATTTTTCTGATCAGACATTAGGGGCTTCCCCCACCCTTTCTGTCGAGAGATAGAACAAAATGTCAATAACAAAAGCTATGCGGAATGAATCCGGCTATCCATATTTGTACTGTTTAATATATCTGAATAGGAAACATTTCTGAGAAAAAATCAACTCTATGTTTTGGTATGTAGGTTGCGCCCCCTAGCGACCGAACTACGAACTTGAAAATTATTTCCAGCGACCTTAGTGGGACACCCTGTACAACTACAGCATTAACAACAATATACATAAGTTGCTTATATTTACTATATCAATCCGTTCTAAAAATGTTAATGTCGTACATTTGAAAAAAATGTCACAGAAGATGTATAGGTCCTAAAAAATAGACCTGTCTTTTTGCCAGATTTTTTATGTTTATTCTTCTAATTCTTTTTTAGATAATTTTACAAAGTTACAACTAGACAATTACGGATGGGTGCAGCTAATTTTAGTTCAGAAAAATTCTTCGCTTCACATCTTTTTTTTAACGTTTGTTATGCTTTCGCATAACTCATTCATCCGCACTCAGCTGTAAACACACTTGGACAAAAGCAAACAATTACTATTCCTGCATAAAATTCTAGAAACGTGAAGCATCAAAAATTGTTCGAAGGTCAAGGTAAAGATCTCCTTGAAGTTAAAAAAAAATGGTCTCTTAAAGTACATTGCTTAACAATGCTATACTGGAGAGTAGATATCATCTTGGACGAAATAAAAATGTAACGGTACACCTAGAATAAAATTGTTTTTTCTTTCTTTTCTTTTATAAGCAGTCGTTACACCAATGACTTGGAACATGCACATTATTCACCTTCGTGCAAAATTGACACTACTACTAGGAATCTTATATGTTGCGAATACTCAATTAAACGAATGTTGACCCGGTGTCAACGTAACTAAAATTATGTTAAATTATTTTTAAATGTGTGAGGAATTGTTGAATAGTGAATAAAAGATAAGAGTCTAATAATTGAAAACTGCTAATAGGATTTAGATGCTATTAAGGAACTTAAACTTCGTTTCATTCAACTGTGTCATTAATCAAAACAATTGGAACTAATTACGATAATTAATTTCAAACTGCTGGTGCATCTGTTGTACGTATATTTTATTTGGAGATCGAATTAGTACATTCGGGTATCGCTAAGAACTTCAAGTTTCAAGTAATTATAGTTTTTTTTTTAATTTCTTCTAATTTAAAATTACGGTAATTGTAACTAGGTACTTGTAAAATACGTAGAGAAACATAAAGGCATTGTTTTACTCGTGTAAGAATCCGCAAAACCTTCTGTAGTTGTCTTGATGATACAATGGCGAAATATTAAGAAATTACCAATTTCCTGACTCATGTAGCAAATGATAGGCTTGACTATTAAGTATTAACTTCCTGAGAGTCGTGGTTGTTGGGTCATGCAAAAAAAATAGTAATACTCTTCCTCTTTCCCCACATTTACTTGTCCTGTACTTTTGAAGCTTGATATATCAATATTTGTTCACAGATCATCGCATTGAAAATTACTATTCTAATTTTGAATGTTGTAGATTATTTTCGTTAATTTCTGTGACTGGATCAGAGTTTTACTTGTCCTTTTCAGAGCGGACGGTAGTGATTGTGGGTGAGATATAACCTCAAAGTATGTTGTTTTTTTTTTCAAGTATTCCGTCTCGGCTAGTAAATATCTAAGTAGGTATCTACGCGATATAAACATAATAAAACTAAATAAAAAGTCCATAACTATCAACTGGCGTTTATCTATAAACGTTATCTGCTATGATTTATAGGAAAAATGGCGAGAGAAACTGTCAAGAATGAATCGTATATCAGCAGGGCACTGAATTTATTAGTCACGAAACCATCCTCGACGGTATAAGGTAGTCAATTCTAATAAAACAATGGTCAGATCTTGGTTGTGATTCCTATCCACAAAATTTACTATACCTGTCTCGATAGTGGTGTAGTAATCTATTTTGTCTTGGTTTATGATAGTTACAACCTACGAATTAGAAAAGAGAATATTGTCGATAGAGGGGAAATATTTTTTGAAGTATAAGTACTTCTGTATACTTTATGAGCAAACATTTTATAATTTGCAAAATACAGGTCGACATAAACATTTATAACTATCTTTTTTCTCTGTTTTTTCTTCTCTATCTCATTTTTTATTTGATTGCAGTTATCGGGGCAATACTGGTTGTACCTGCATTACAGCTCGCTTTCTGCCATATTTTTGCCTCTTTGTAGCTCTTAGGCAGTCAGTACCAGTTACACCTTTTACTTGTACAGTGTCATCCGTTTATTTACTACAAACTTTATGGCGCCCAACGTGTAATTTTTCGAAATAATGTCGTTTAACAGAGCATGATTATATCGAAAAATTGTACCCGGACTAATGAAATTTGTACTTTCTTTTATTTAGGTGACGTGAAACAAAAAAAAATGAGGATGTTTTTACCATAACAAAGTGTCTGTATCAAAAAAAGTTAGTTATTCATGCTTATATCATTGTAAATACGGAACATTACCTACTTCTAAATACCGATGATGAAGACGTCTAAACTGGAAACGTCGAATCTCCCAATTTTGGCGTCCTTCCTTTGGTATTATCATACAGAAGACATTAGTACTTATCCCTTATCTTTTTGGAACATTCGCTTCGTCACCGCATGCGAAGCAGGCGTGGGTCGGGAGCGCCCTCGCTAAGGGACCACGGCCCTGCGTCTGCCGCGGCATTGTCTGTGACGTTTGGTATTGTGTTCGGCGGCAGGTGGAGTGTGTCTGAAAGCCATGTGGTTATTGTTGCAATTCCGCTGTTTGTGCCTCAATGAGGATTGTTGTGGGCCCACCACAAAAGGCTCTTTGTGTCGCGACTGGCTGATTTCGATTTCACTGAAACAGGACGGACCACTTTTACTCGAGAGGAACAGGGAAACCAAAATGAGGAGTGATAGTGAAAGTGGATTGAGATGAAGTGTAATTATGTGTCGAATTTTAATAAATTGATTAATAGTTTAGCTTTTTTTTAATAGTTTCTCTTGTCGTTTCTGATCGGAAACTTCCTCTGTGAAACTGGAATAATTAGATTAAAAATCGAAAAATAAACAATAAGAAAAATGTACATTTTATGAATTTTTGTATAAGTGGAAGAAAAAACGTCCAATAATCTCCATCCAAACGTTTTATGATAGTCCACTCACTGAAGCATTTTGGCTACCAATTTTTTCGGATCGAATGGATTAACGTGAAATTTGAATTGTAGCTAGGGAATAGCACAAGAAACAAAAGTTATATAGTGCCGATGTGTGCTTTTACCCTAGGGGTGGATGCCACCCCTTCTGGAGGGTAGGAATTTTTTAATTAAAAATAACCTGACGATTCGATAGAGGGACGAATTCTAATCAAAAAATGCTCTATAAGAATTTTTTGTACAGTCAATACTTTTCGAGTTATTTGCGCCTAAAAATTTTTTTAATCCCAAAAATTTATGTTTTTGCGTCATTTTTCGTGAATATCTCAAAAACTACAAGTTTTATATAAAAAAATAATCATCAGCAAAAATGAAGGTAATTAAATAGCAAAGAGATTGCTTTTTATTTTTGTAGATGTTATAGAATAGAGTATAGAACCAGAGTTATGACTGAGAAATCAAATTCGAAGATAGCTATAATCGAAACGTTCAACGTCCTGTAGCGGAAAAATTAAAGGTTTTTCGAGGAAAACTTATATAACACCTATTAAAGTTCTTGAAAAGACCTTTAAATTGAGTGGTTGTAGAAGTCGTTAGCATGAAAACTAATGAAGTTACAATCAAAATAAAATGATTGACTTGATTTTTGAGAAAAAAAATCGGTATTAAAATTAATGACTTGACGGAAAAAAATTAAACATATTCCTTCTGCAATTTACTTTATTTATGTATTAACAGTAGATTCTGGGAATTAGAACGATTTTAGAAGCCTAAATAAAAAAAATCATTTACTTTTGAATAATATTTTTCAATTTTTTAAAAAATCGTCTTTTTTTCAAAATATTCAAAAAACTAACAAAGTTATACAACAATTATAGAATAAGAAATTGTAGGTTTTTTCTTACTGAACAATTTGCTTTTTTTAAAATTTTTGTAGTTCAAAACTAAACTCTGAGACTGCCTTTCCTGGGCCCCTTTAGCTTACAAATCTATAAAACAAAGGTTTTCACAAAAACTGCAAATCACAGAATTTCTCTACAAAATGGTTTCCCTACATTCCCTACAAAATGGTTTTTTGAGTAAATTTATAACTTTAAAATTACTAAAGTTATGGTAAAAATATTAATCGCATTTTTTCGCTAAAATTTTTCGGTGTAAAAAGTTATTGTTCGGTGTAATGGTTTACGTTTTCATAAACGGAAATGGCGCTAGATAATGTTGGTCATATTACTGAAACGACTGTAACGGGTACGATTTATGCGCTTTAGACGTATGTCATTGAGGAAATAACGTGAAATAAACACCAAAACAATTTTCTGCGTTTCAATTATAAGTCCTGGGGCTCATTGGCATTGCTTACTTTATTTAAAAAGTATTAAGCTAATGAGCGTCATTCTACCTGGAAAAAATTAGACAGAGAAACAAAAAATTTTCATGAATTTTTCAGTGATTTTTAAAAGGCTGTATTTGGGTGAAAAATTGTCTTTTCGAGATAAACAAAACAGTATTTTGAAGTTTTAGGTCTCTAGTTTCAATATTTTTAGACAAATTGGTTAAAGACAAAAGTGTTATTGTTCATTCAACCATCAATATCTCGGCAACCAATAGTCGCACGGAGACCTTTCAAAAATCAAATTGAAGCTGAATAATTAAGCTAATTGACCTCGGTATTGATTTTGAAAAAATTTTCCCGAGTCCATGAAGAGTCCTAAAAAAATTAAAAATTTTGGAAGCCAGTAACGTTGCCCATGTTCTTCGGAATGAATGGCCTGTATATGTTTCAGGATGTTCTGGTTTCAACAACTGTGCGATCTTATTAGGAATCATAGAAAGGTTATTTTTGCCGACTGGTTGGTTGTAACTTCTACCTTCTTGATCGCGCAAAAAAAGCGTGAAATTTCAGTTTTAATTTCCAATCTAATCTTGATATATTTCTTGAGAATTTCTAGGTGAGAAACAGAACCCAGGCGAGAAGTAATTGTAAACGTATATGACATACCATTTTTAGAATCTGGAATTGTAACTACAATAATGTCATCGACATTTTTGAAATTGACGTTGTCCAAAGTAAGTTTGCATAACTCATCAGAACGGCACGCTCCTGCAATGCCTAAGACCGTCAGTATCTTCATTAGCAAATATGTGTTATCGGGTGCCTGAACGAGAAAATTATTGATTTGTTCTCTGGTAAAAACTTTTGACTTTTTAGGTGTATAGCCGTCATTCTTGCATTTCAAAAATGTTCTTTGCTTGAGGTATTTTCATATATCCAACCAGCAAAATTATAACTTTTCCAAACAACCAAGGCGACTTTGCAAGATTTCGAATGTCAAATTGAATTGATTAAGGTATGTCGAAAAATAAACCCTTATCTGGTAAATAATACTTACCTACCTTCTTTATGATGTAAATAACTATTTGATCCCTTCAATTTTTCCATTAGTGTATAGTAGTGTAGGCCAGTTCAGTAGTGTATTTAGTATGCGTTAACCTTCATCAAAATGTCGATAATTTTCTCCTACCCACAATTTAGGTTAATTAATTTCTCACTTTATCCATTTTGAGACTGTCCGCAGGTACAGGTATAAATCAAATATACATTTATCCATTTAAAAGGCCACAACTTGTAGTGAAATGAATTATCACAAGAAATAATGGTAATGGTAATGACTTCTCCGCAGCCTTGCAAGTCCTGCGAGCTTTTTCTCCTTTGCCCTGATTAACTCGTTAGCCAGGCCGTTGCTTTTCAGATCCGTTCTGAGGCTTTCAGGTGCATTTTTTCCACTGCGAAATCGTTCGCATGCTCTTAATTAGGTGCCGATAGAGGCGCACCTGTTGATCCCGCCAGCTCATAAGGTAAGTTATCGCAATGCCCGGCGTAGACGTTGCTACTATTTATTATAATTGTTCCGAGGAATACGCAACTGAAGTGAATTATCTTAAAGGTAATGGAGCAGGTAAAGATGATTTATTGGCCGGCTATTGCTGCTTTTCCAGACCGTTTAATTCATACGTGAAATGTCACGGTTAAAAATAATCCCCTGAAAGTATGCTCCCATGAATTATTTCCTTCGGAATGTAGTGTAATTAATTGAATTTTTCATTTTGCGAACGTATTCGTTCCTAGATTAGGCGTTAAGCAGGGCAGTTCAACAGGAAGACCATTTTAATCAGGATTAATCAGAAGAACGGAGAGTAAGAGCTCTTAAGTTGAGTTGATGACAAATATATCTGTAAATTTAATGGTAATTTTGATGACTTTTTAAACAATTACCTGTTAAGATAAGATACTGTGAAATATTAGACATATTAGTATTTTAATTGAATTACAAAGTTGCTAAAACATACCAGTCTACGTATAAATTTTTATACCGTAACTGAGAGTCAACGACTTCAAGAAAATACAAACAAACCATATTAGTTAATTAGAGCGACATAGATTTGTTTCATTCTACAATATTTCTCACTGTGGTTGCATTTTATCCGTCTGCGGTTTCATCTGGTCTATTTAATCAAGCAAAGAATATCGCAACCATTATGCACGACAACATCCACCATATCTTTATCAGATCGAGTTACACAAGAAGAAAATAAAATATAAATGTGAAGTATACTTATAAAATCATAGAAGATCTTTGGTTTGAAGAACTGAAGGATATGAACAATCAAATTTGGACCCAAAAAACTCAACTAACAATGGAATTGGACAAAATAGTACAAGGGATCAGATACGCCAGTGAAAGCTAACAATCTTACATACTTATTCTTTCTTTTTTAGGTAGGTCTAGATTCAAAACCTACTAGCTAATAAAATACCTGCCCTAAAGTGTATCATTTGCACCAGATAAAAAGGACGCCGCTATTGGTGTTACACAAAACTGATAAATGTATGTGTTCAGGTACCAATAGCTGTGCTCATACGCTTCGGTATAAACTTTGTACGACCGCAGGATGTAATTAGCGCCTAGGATAGTTGCGTGTCAGCGCGGAAGACTATGTTTGCAGAAACCTCCAGACGAGATATCGCCTCACAAATTACGCTGATTGCGGGTTAGTGCTCTTCTAATAACCGACTTGTGGTCTTTTCTACCCGGAACGAAGATCAATTATACGTGGATATCAGCCACGATCGGGGAGTTTTTCCTCCTAAATCGGCGCTTGATTAATGCCTCATTTGATGGTTGTGCGAGGTTGGTAAATCATAGAGTGCGTTGAGTTATTTGATGAAAGGAAGTACCGGGTTCTAGTCCAAGTAATGGCTATTAATACACGTCTCCGAACATGTGCAAAAAGAGTTTGCCAAATGATTGCTTGTCGCTATACATCTATACAATATATTTCTATACAGAGTGTTTTGGAATGCCCTCGAATATCGACGGCTACTTTTGGCTTCGCAAGTCGGAATCGAAAGTTAAGCGAAAATCGACTGGACTTGGAATACGACATAGGGTACTGGCTATATTTTTATATCTGATTTCTATATGGTTCTGTACCATCACTTGTAGAAATTTTGGTTACGTATACTAAACTGGTCCGCTTTTCTACGCTTGTCTTATTTTTTACAAAGTAAAGGAATTACAGTTTCTATTGTCTGGAATTCTACGTTTGTATAACTTTCACAAGTGAAGACATGCCTTCGATATGCATCATCCACACGATACATTTGTTTACGTTTGACAAATATGTGTACTCTGGTACTACTACTATAAATTTAAGCATGTAATCCTATAAATACCAATTTGCTCGGAAATATCACATTTAATATCAAGATATACTTGTTTCCATCCTCCAAGTCCGACTGCATTTTAATATTGCTTGTTAATAACCGACAACAACGGATATTTCTTGGGCAACGTGTGGTATGCCATTTATCTTGAAAATTAAAAGGACATTAGTTTCCAGAACTGTGAAACACACGCTAATTTGATGTTAAATACCCACCGAAGTGATAAACGGCCTAGTAGTTCTTGGGCCATAAATTATTTCAGCTGTTATTAAGAATATTATATATGCTTAAACGTTAACCTTATTTGGTGAAAGGAAATATTTAAAATGCCACCGACTCGCCGTGATATTATTTTTAGACACTAATTGTTATTCAATCACAACTAATTGCCAGCATGCTCAGGAATATAAAAAAAATCGATTTACATGTCACTTATTTGTCACTGTAGAAAGGACGTGTGCGTTTAATGACCCTATATCTCTTTTAGTATCCATTTTCTAATTTTTTGATAAAATAATCATCGTCATTACACTCAAAAGTTGTCTTCTGTGCAATCTTTTTCATTTAATTTTCATAAATATTTGATAACAACATAAGAATAAGACTCTGTCTATGTACATATTACTTGTACACTATAAATAAGATAATTAACTATTCAAGTAAATAAAATAATTAAAACACACCTTTCTATTTCTTTTTGGTAGATGCGTATACAATTTTCTTATTTTAGTTGACAATCATTGTAATTATTTAAATATTCTTCATGATTTTTTCCAATCTATTTAACACACTTGTTAATTGTAATAACAAATTATCTCCCGAATTAATTGCTCCGCCAGATGCGTAGTATCAGTCACGATTTGTTCCACTACGAATCTTAAACATATGGATCTCATGTATGTGCCTATTGATTTATTTACCTTTAATCCCCTGTATATATCCTCCATAAACTTCTGAACACGTTTATTCTGTACTGATGACCTAATACGTGACAGCTTGTTCAAAACAGGAAACATCGGAAGCACGAGATGTGACCGAGTATGAATGACAATTAACTTTCTGTCGTACGCTTTAGCTCATTGTAAGGAAGTCGCATTGAACTCGAGTGGTATGTCTAATAAGGGTTATTTCAGGGTAATAATACGCAACGCAGGTAATTTGTTTTTCTTTTAAAAGATCTAGTAAAATTGTTTTTTTTTTTCGATTTTCTGTCTTTATTAGGCCTTCCGAATACCTGGTTAAAATTAATTACATTATGACCAAATCCATCACCACTTACCTGATAAAATTAAATAAGTTAGCGAATTCAAATTATTTATAATTTTTTGTAATACAATTTAATAAAATTAATTTTAAAACACGAAAAACAGTAACTTTAATTGGATCGGATGTTTTTGAGACCATTTTATTAGTTAATTCAATATCTTTTTTTTCTTAAAACCTAGTGCTAAAAGGTAATTTACAAAGGACTAAATATTGTTTAGACCAAAACAGGGCCCATTTTTTAATGACAGTAATGATATAAACTTTACCCTGCCACATATTTTATTTGTGTTGTTATATTGAATTTGTTACATAAAAATTATAAATATAAACAAACAGACGATAAACATATACTTTATACTTAGTACCGACTCGTAAATACCTGCAATGAGTACAGTGTACAAATTAGAAACCATAAAACTAAATCATATTTTCATGGCTTTTAAACCAGTTCTTTCATAACGTTAATGTTAATCCTCATGATGAATCTTCTAAGTGACAACCAAGTTTACATTCAAAATAATTTATTATTTATTTGTGGATCCGTGTTATTCTACTATTTTTAGATCTGTGTTTATGAATAAGATTAACTTTTGTCAATTTCTTGGCAGACAAACAAGACTTGGATGAAGCAAAATAAATAAGCTACTATATCTGAAGGTAGTCGTGTTCATAACAAGGAATAAACAATTGCGGGATGATTACCTCTGCATAAACAACAAAACAATCGATAATTTGTTTTTACAGCTTACTTATAATTAAGGTTTTGGCCAACGTTTTTACCTAATGCAAATAAAATATCTGCTTTGTTAACATATTCACAATAATTTCGACAATTATTTTAGCAAACATTGCACTATTGTTACTACAAACCTACTTCCAAATGGCTTGTAAATAAAGACACGTAACAAGGTTGTTCTTATTTTTGAATATTGCGCAGCATGATTTTGAACATTGTTCAAAATCTGTAAATACTATAGTAACTGCTAAAAAAAATAAATTCTATGATTTCCATAGACGTAAATAACTCCAATTTCGTTAACATGGCATGTTGTTCTTAATTAGTCGATACTATTGGCTGTTGTTAGCACTGCCAACTTAGCAACATAATGTAACTGCAATGAAAGCTTCTAATCCTCAATATCTGTTAAAACTTTACTTTACTATTACTTTGAGAAATTCATATAATTCGTAATAAATAAAATAAGTGATTATGTTATTTATTGACAATATTTAATGTTTTTGTTGTCATATTTTTTTGTATCGCGTTCGGAATTTGCGGAGGAATCCGCTGTATCATTTCGTGTAGCTTGTGGTGTAATGGTTGAAATATTTGATACAGTACAGATGCAAGATATAGGTCAGTTATATATAAATATGCAAAACGGCAGGCCGAGATAGTTACAAGTCCCCCATACAGTATCAACTGCTCCCATACCATATCTGAAGCCGTATAAAGTGTGTCGCTTTTCATTTGTACGTTGAAATGTCTGGGAAGCATCGTAAATATATGTTGCTGGTCTGCGGAGAGGCATAAATTTGGGAAATTTATTACCCCTCTTATTTTTAACACAACGGACGTTTAAATGGATATGCGTTTTGAATAGATCTAAGTTATGAAATGTAAGTGTACATTGTACATTGTATAGAGTGCGCTGAAACGTTGAAATGAATAGCAAGTGTCTAATTCAACAAATGTTTTTGTATTAAAATATGTGTGACAGATTTTTAATTCATAAACAGTTTCATAATAATTGGTTGTGACCCACAATAGATAAATGTCTAATTCTGGTTCAAAATATTTGTATATAGTACTTAAATGTTGTAAATAGACATATACAATAGATTTATTTTACATTTTCAGTAAATCCCAAGATTGTACAGTCATTGAAGCTGAAAATCAGCTGTAACCTCTGAATTCTTTGAAACTGCATGGATTTGCATGAAAATTTAGAATTGACGCTTTTTGTTTTTTAGGGGTAAAAAGTACCCCTAAGTGAAAAAAATTTAAAAAATCAAGTTTTAAGCATTTTATTGATCAAAATCTTGTTCAAGCACAAATATTAAATAACGTTCCATCTCCTCGAACATGTTTTATGGTATATTTGATCTTTTCGATCCTTTATTTAACCCCTTAAAAACTACCCCTATGCAAAAAATAATGATAAAAAATTACTTTTTAAAGATTTGGAATGATTAAATCGTGCAATTATTTAAAAGAAAAGTTACCGTATAGCTAATAAAACAATTTTTCCATTTCAACCCCTAAAAACTACCCCTGTATTGACAAAAATGGTAAAAAATATTACTTTCTAAAAGGTTGGAATGCTTTAACGGTGCAATTATTTAAAATAAAAATTCCCTCGTTGCTTATGAAACAATTTGTATTTCATAACACTTTTCAACCCTTCTAGATCACCCCTGTGCTAAAAAAATTATAAAAAATTACGTTTTAAATCTTGGAATGCTATAATTGTGCAATAATTTAAAATAAAAATTNATAAGCCCGATTGACGCTTTTTGTTTTTTAGGAGTAAAAACTACCCCTAAGTGAAAAAAATTGAAAAAATTAAGTTTTAAGTATTTTATTGATAAAAATCTTGTTCAAGCACAAAGATTAAATAATGTTCCATGTTCTCGAAGATGTTTTATGATATATTTGATCTTTTCGACCCTTTATTTAATCCTTAAAAACTACCCCTATACAAAAAATAACGATAAAAAATTACTTTTTAAAGATTTGGAATGATTAAATCGTGCAATTATTTAAAATAAAAGTTAGCTTATAGCTAATAAAAGAATTTTTCATAGTTTCAGAGTAAATAAGGCAATTTTTTTTGAGTAATGAAAAATACGTTTTCAACTTTTACCGTACATTATTAAAAAAATACGCATTCTAAACCGGTCTAACTTCAGGATCGTATGAAAAACACTAAAACAAAACTAACTGTATAGGGTCTACGATTAATTTTAATTCTGATGGAAATGGTACAGCGTTTATTCTCATTTTTCCTTAAAAAATTTGAGCAACCCATCTGTTTTTGACGATAATTCCTTCAATTTTGCTCTAACTTTTATAAGTACTCATTTTGAAGGTCTTTTTGAGTACTACAAAAAACTCCTGGAGCGTTATATACGTAAAATGAATCCTTTTTCCGTGATTTGACGTTGAATACATCGATTCGAGTATTCCCACCAAAACAAGTCCTCTTCCATTAACCATATTTCGCTTTGTATAGGACATACAACACTTTTTAAAAGACGATTTTCTTTGTTTATTTATAAGCTACATTTTTGTTCATTACACTTTTTTTATAAAAAGTTTTTTTTTCGGTCAAAATTCCATGTGGTCAATCGCGAATAACTAAAAAACTATTGATTTCTCGAAATTTTTTTGAAAAAAATTCACCCCCGAAAAGGGGCGTCAACTAATTGACCTTTTCTCTACCTATCTGCCAAATTTCAAGTCGATCGGTTCAGTTTCAAAGAATTCGGAAGTGAAAAGCTTCAATGGCTGTACTAGGAAGAGTATCTAATTTTTCATTTCAGATATCCACATATTTTTATAAGTGTTTTGTTTGCAACAGTCTTAGTCAGAGGAATTAAAATATTAACTTTAGTATATTGACGTACATACATACATTAAAAAAACATGTAATGGTTTGGGAACCCGAAGAGTGTTTGTTTACAATGTATAAAGTTTTTTAACACTCGGCTTTGTTTATTATGATGACTCAGTACTAACAAGAGTAATGGTGTGTTTCTACTAGCTGCATATTGTTATGCACGGATTGTTTTGCTTGTTCATACATCATTTTAATCATTTAAGTGCCATATTTCACAGAATTTATAGATGAATATTATAAATTGCGTAGTATTCGAATTGGTTTCGCCAATTTCTAAAAATAAAGACGTATTTCTTTACTGGATTTCAAAAATATGGGATGCTAATCAGAAATTAAATAAGATACTGGCGCGCTATCCAATAAGATCATAAATCGTATGAATTAATGAGTGTGTTAACGTCCAAGTTATCGTACTAGTAGTTTTTCCAGTGAATTTTCTTATGTAGGTTTAATTTTTGGCAAGGATATAGTTAATTTATTTTTGGTTTGACCTTAAGATAACTGCTAAACGAAGTTTAGCTCTGAATATTAACATTTCTTTAATATTCGATATTTGTTTGAACATTTTCCAGAAATTGTTTATTCTTATTATATTTAACACTGATTGTGATCGTCTAAAAAGTCAAGCCGTCCTTTCCATACAAAAAAAGCAAATTTTGATAATATTAACAACTTTAATCGATTTGAAAAATTAATATTTATGTATTTACATCATTTGACAGCATTTTAATTGTAGACTTTCTTGTTGTTCTTGTTCAATTCGGTTGTCGTTATGGATATGAAGATATTATTCTTTCTCTAGGAAACCGCAATATACTAGAAACGTGAAAAGCTTTCTTATGTAACACAAGAAAAGGTGTTTCGTCGGGAAAGCTTTTCACTTCCACACTTTGCTGTCGCTTTTTCGCCAAATGTATTCTATTGACTGTTTAACCTTTATGAAAGACCCTTTTACTATAAAAACCTTACCTATCTATCCTTAACACTTTTGACGTGCTATTTCAAATTATCATACAATTCTTCCTAATGGCAGCATTTTTCGCTCGAGGAGTAGTTTTGTGCAATACTACGCTTGAGTTATGGTACTTGTTTATTAGACAAGCCTTGTTGTGTTCTGGCAAACGAATAAAAAAATATGAAAAGTGCAAGGCGTGATCCATTTCTGTTTTATGTTAGCCTCTAGAGAGACCAAGGTAACGTGATACTGTAGTTTTTATTACAACGTTTCTCACATTACCAGGCCTTTAACCTCATAACAAAATGTGTCAATCCAGCACGTATTATATTCGTTGGTGCATTACCTACTTTACAACAGTTAATTAGTATTTTTAATATTTTACACTGTATCATTTACAACAAGCTCATACTAGTGAATCTATCGAAATACTTAAATGTGACTATGAAAATCTAGTCTTCAGTTTTTATTTCGCTTTTTTATTCTTTCAAACACCTTCAGATGCTATAAAATGTGCTGAAAACAATTAAATATAACTTTTACTTCAATATTTATTAAAAAAATCATGTCAGCAAGAGAATTGAAATATAACTTTAAGGGTTGGTCTCTCCCATTGAAGATGTAGATTTCAAATGTGGTATAAATCAGTTCTCTCTTGTTATTAGCTACGTCTATGTAAATGTGTCTTAGGAGTCAAATGAGAATCTTTAGATTTCAGTCTATCATTTGTAATTAAAGCTTTCGCACCTCTTGTGGTTTTTCTTAAGCTATTTACGTATAAAAGTCCAAAAATCTATAAAAGTGGGATAAAATGAAACTAAAACAAGGTTTTATCTACATTACAACAAGGTATGGTATGAGGAACATTAAATTTGGTCGCGATATCGTTAATAAATATAATGAAGAGTTAGAACTGAGCCTTGAGGGACCCCTGAAGTCCGAGGAAAATATCTAGCCATGTATTTTGAAAAACTGACCAGTTTATGACTATGGTTAGGCTACCTGACTTCTCTAAGATTCAATCTTACATACTAAATTAGTTTTAGTAGATTAACCTGTTACGGAATCATGCTCTAACTCTAACAACACAGGCACATAAAAAAGTCCAAACCCAAGAGATCCACATATAATTTCTGAAGGAATTCGATGCACTGAACATGCACGATCCTGCAGTCAAAATTCATCATGACTTCACAATGAATTTTGGAGGAAATCAGTTTTAACCCATATTTAGGTCAGTTTTCACCAAATAGTGGATTTTCTGAGAAATTTGGAGGTCATTGGTAAATTTTACTAATGGCATCATGTTTAACTCCTCAAAATAATAGAAAAATGATATATCTGGAAAAAAATGTAGAAAAACCAGTTTTCATCCAAAACTAACTTTTCTCCGAAATTCATCGTGAAGATATGACATTTGGACTACAGCATCGTATTCACCGCATCGAATTCCTTCCGAAATTGCTATGTGGGTCTTATGGGTTTGGGTTTTGTGTGTGTGTGTGTGTGTAATTTCTCATTTATTTACCAAATTTCATTGGAATTCCTCAAAACAATGTCAAACTGGGAGGACGAACACTTTTTTATTGGAACTTAATTAGAAACTTCTATTAAGTGCATTTACATTGGCACTTGATCCAGTGGGGCAGCTTTTGTTATTTATAGAAAGCAACGCAAAATCAAACCATGTTAAGCAAATCTTTTGTTTAAAAGAAAATTTAGAAACCACCATTTCGTCTGTATCTAAATTTTCATTATACGAATATATGACGCAGACCTTAACGATCCGCGATTTGCGATTTGTGCTCATTAGCAGTCAACAACATACATCTAGGTCAATAATTTTATTAATAAATTGCATCATTTACGCCGCCTGTAATGGCATTTTATGTGCGGCAAACCATCGTCATTCTGCCATTCCATCCACTATTTGTATTCTACGAGGTGACCTAAAGTAATTGAACGGTTCAGCGTACCGCTAACTTTTTTTCGGCACAATTTTCTGCACCACATAACGCGGGTGAAGCCGAGGAAAGAAATTTAACAAGCGTAAAACCCAAACACCATCCATACCGAGTGTGATAATAACGATATGGGATATATTTTAGCAGTAACTGAAGTCACTTGACACGCTTTGTGTTTCTGTCGAGCTCGTAAAATAATATAGCTGGCTATGATNTATTCACCGCATCGAATTCCTTCCGAAATTGCTATGTGGGTCTTATGGGTTTGGGTTTTGTGTGTGTGTGTGTGTGTAATTTCTCATTTATTTACCAAATTTCATTGGAATTCCTCAAAACAATGTCAAACTGGGAGGACGAACACTTTTTTATTGGAACTTAATTAGAAACTTCTATTAAGTGCATTTACATTGGCACTTGATCCAGTGGGGCAGCTTTTGTTATTTATAGAAAGCAACGCAAAATCAAACCATGTTAAGCAAATCTTTTGTTTAAAAGAAAATTTAGAAACCACCATTTCGTCTGAATCTAAATTTTCATCATACGAATATATGACGCAGACCTTAACGATCCGCGATTTGCGATTTGTGCTCATTAGCAGTCAACAACATACATCTAGGTCAATAATTTTATTAATAAATTGCATCATTTACGCCGCCTGTAATGGCATTTTATGTGCGGCAAACCATCGTCATTCTGCCATTCCATCCACTATTTGTATTCTACGAGGTGACCTAAAGTAATTGAACGGTTCAGCGTACCGCTAACTTTTTTTCGGCACAATTTTCTGCACCACATAACGCGGGTGAAGCCGAGGAAAGAAATTTAACAAGCGTAAAACCCAAACACCATCCATACCGAGTGTGATAATAACGATATGGGATAAATTTTAGCAGTAACTGAAGTCACTTGACACGCTTTGTGTTTCTGTCGAGCTCGTAAAATAATATAGCTGGCTATGATTTACTACGGTCCAAAATATGACCCCTAAACGGAAATTGATTCGCCTTCCATGTTTGTTAAGTTATTCATATGCAAAGTATATGCTTTAGCAGGAAGACAAATTCAATTTGTAAGTGAAATTAAATTTGATAACTGTAAAAGAAAAATAAACACCAGTAAAATAAGTAGTGATGTGTAAAGTCGGAAATGGTGACGGTGAACATGGTTGGGTGAACACCTTGAAGTGTATAATTTGAATTAATGTTGATCCAAAGGCCTTCCTTTGGTCGGAATTTCGTAAAATTTGGAATTATTGTATTTTCCGAAAATTTTCAAGGTCAAACGACTAAATGCATCTGGAAATTTTTAGTTGCATTTAATATATTAATTTTTTGTTTAATACGCAACTATTCGGATATTTATTAATCCGCTCTCAAATGATAGGAATAAATTTCCACGACATTTTTTTTATGGAGATCTTCGCCAGTAACCTTACTGTAATTGTAAATTAGAAAATTATATTATTAATAATAATATCAGAACTTTAAAAATTGCATTTACAATAAAATTAGGTGACAGAAAAAAACTAAGTGATATAACGAGCGTTCAAATAAAAACGTGGTCAAGTTGGTTCTGAAAATTTGGACGTAGGGCGTAGCGTATAGCAAATGAACTTAAACGTCATCTGTCAAAGCGCTATATCGCCGCTATCAATTTGAATATTTTCGTTTCAAAAAGCGTTTAAAATGGTGTTTTCTCAAGAACAAAAAGTGTTTATCATAGAGTCCTACTTTAGAAATGGACGCAAGATTGATGGAATATGGAAGTATTCTATTGAGGAATGTTTCATAGAATTTCAAAATCAATTTCCCGGCGTTGTTGAGTACAAAATTTTTCAAAGTGCAGTTCAGCGTTGTGTTAATGTTTTTCGTGAAACGGGCAGTGTAACAAGAAAAGAAGGAAGCGGCCGACCTAAAAAGCGGACTGAAGAATTAAAAGAAAATGTCCAACAAATAATGGAAAATGCGCCAAGAACTTCTGTACGTGTTTTATCACAAATGGTGGGAGTATCAGTCGGTACCTGCCACACAGTGTTAAAAAAAGATTTGCGTTTGTTCTCCTATCGTTTAACTTGTCAGCAAGAACTTCATGAAGTTGATTTTCCGCGACGGGCTGTATTTTGTGAATGGTTTTTAAACAACTACGGTGAACTTCATAATATCACCTTTTTTTCTGATGAAGCCTGGTTTCATTTAAGTGGTTACGTAAACTCACAGAATATGAGAATGTGGTCTTCTGAAAAACCAGATAACTTTTTTGTCGAGGGCCCTCTACACGCTCAAAAAATTGGAGTTTGGTGTGCTCTCAATCGAAGGAGGATTTATGGACCTATTTTTTTTAATGGTACTCTTACTGCGCAAAGGTATAGAGAAGAAATTATCGCTCCTTTTGTTAACCAGCTGGAAGAAAACGAAATTACAAACTTTTACTTTCAACAAGATGGCGCAAGGGCACATACGGCAGGCGAGACGATGAATATGTTGAGGGAAGTTTTCCAAAATCGACTAATAAGTCTCAATGCTGAACATGAATTTCCACCGAGGTCATGTGATATTACGCCGTGTGATTTCTTTTTGTGGCCTTACCTTAAAAACACTATTTTTGAACTGCCTATTCCTGATTTAAACCATCTGCAGGCTCGACTTATAGACAAGATTCGTGAAATTAACAATACCCCGAGCATCTTAGAAAATGTCTTTAATTCTTTGAGGAACAGGTGTGAAAAGTGCTTGGAACAAGGAGGGGGACACTTTCAGCAGCTGCTTTAATTTATTGTTATAACAAGGAGGGGGACACTTTCCGCAGCTCCTTTAATTGTTTGTTATTGTTATCACGATTATTCTTTAAAATAAAGTTATATAGTCATTAACGTTATTGAAACTGACAGCTGCTATACAGCTCGTTGAGAAATGAGGTTAAGTTGGTCGCTATAAGCTACTCCCTACGTCCAATGTGTCAGAGCCAACTTCGACCACGTTTTTATTTGAACGCTCGTTATTTACCTAATAATTAACAAAATTATTCTTACTTGGTTTATAAATATTAAAAAAATAAAAACAATTTTCATATAAGGTGGCCAGCCAACTTATATATTCACATATAAAACAACGCCGCCAGGTTTTCGTTTGCCTCCAATTTAACAAAATATTTTAAAAACATGTTTTTATAAAACAAGTTTATTCATCTGTCTTTTAAATTTGCAAAACTTGTAATGTCTTCATAAAATTGAGGATCGCATTAAGACTTTGTAGTACTTTTTCTATCGTCATCACTGATAAGTTGTTTAAGCGCTCAAGTTTATTTCTAGCGAGACACTTGTTGCAGGAATTGTTAAAATAGAGCAAAATAATTTGTACGTTTCAGAAAATGCCATTTTAAATTCCTTGTATATTTTCTATCGTTTTTTTGAACTTTTAAATTAGGAAATTGTTCGTCTCTGTACAAAATATTAAGTTCGTTTTTCAATCTATCTATTTCAAAAACGTTTGGATACATTTGTAATAAACATTCAAACGATTTTTCGGAAATTTTTTTTGCGTATTCGGGAAATTTTGAGGAATCTATTAAAGCAAAAAATGTCAATCATGTAAATTCCCAACACGAGTAGGTTAAGAGGAAAATATTCGAAAATATTTCTAATTTGTCGCAACTTTTGCCCCGTTTACTTTTCTAATATTTTAAAATTTTTCTTCGTTTCTCAAGTTTACGTCATTACTTTTTAAAAGAGATGTTTCAAGAAATAAAACAATATTGTGATATAGTTTCATTATTAGCTACCTATACAGGTATTTGATAATATAATAAGTATCTATTAAATTACGTTAAATTTATTCTTACTCTGTTTTGTTGTAAGGAAGTTGTTTTTTATTTACTTTAATTTAATACCTGCCTTGTCCTTATCCTTAAAGCCTTTGTACTATCCCTCACACTGACATCAAACACTACCCGCGTACTATGCGACGCGTACATTAACCGCGAACTGAAGCTACAAGACAAATACAAGCAGCTTTGAGCCGGCCTCAGTTTCTTCTTAAATTACGTTATTTTAACCGCCTCTCGTGGAGGGGGAGTTCTGGAGTTCAGGTATCTAACTGTTTATTTAGGTTAATAGTAAAATAGGTATTAAAATATACGGTGTGAAAGCCAAATTTACAGTGAGGCCCAGTCTCAGTTGCTTCATACGACGAACCGCCACTCATGGAGCAGGTATTAACCACATTTATCTAAATATTTCGATTTCTTCTAACTAGATCCTTACACTCCTAACTTTTGCAATATTGTTTGCGAAGTTACCAACGTTTCGCTTTAGTTTTAACCAAATTCAAAGATATGATCCAAGATAAAACCTATTTTTTTCTTTCAGTATGTTATACCAAAGTGACACGTATTATGTAACTCATATTTTTTCTTCACCTTCAACTTCTCCCAATCCGTGTCGAAGCCATGACCGATACAAAGCACGCCTCCACCACCTGGTAGACCGCTAATGCAGCTTCTTTACACCTCTTAGACGATACCTCCCGCGATAAGGTAAATTGTAGAACACGTAGGCGATAAATAACCGGCAATAAACAATAACGGACAATTTGCGTAACCGCTTAGATAAGAACCTCCGATTAATCCTATCGGACGTATCCCCTGGTAGGCTGCACGGGTGCTACCGATACAAAAATGCGCCATCGCAGTTGCAATTATAAATTAGCCAAGTCACCCGACTTGAAATTGGCCAATTTGCTCTAACATGAAACAATTTGCATATCATTTGGGGCCGCATTAGAGCATGCCTACGGTAATCGACGGGTACCTACTCGAAAAATGAAATGAAGACGTAAATACGCCTTGAAATATGGTTTAATTAACATTTATATTGAAATCGGTTGCATGGATGTATATTTAAATGCCCCGTGTTCGTGTTCCTTATAGAAGTACATATAGGGACAAGTTACAAGTATGACAGTATAATATTCAACAACACTGAATTGTGCAGACTGAACAAAGCATCTACCAAGACAGGAGGAAGTCATTGTCATTAAATGACAGGAATTGTATGTTGTAAAAACGTTTACAAAAACTGTTGTGTCATATTTTTACTCTCTCTGCTTTGTAATACACTTCATCCACCAGTTCACAAACTTGCGGATTTCTTTTACAAAAAGTTTTTTTGGTGCGGATTTTGACCAACATAACACCAAAATGAACAAAAGTTCTGTACAAAAAAACAACTCTAAATGATCCACAAAATCCCCAAATGCTTCGGGAGTTCTTCAAGGTAGTGTACTAAGTCCACTATCGTGTGTCTTTTATATCTCAAACTTACCAACAACACGTAACTCATCAATAGTTGATTTTTATGATATGACTATCATGTCAAGTCCTCAGATATCTGTAGTAGTTAGTATCTACTCTATACAACAACATCTTGGCTAATTTTCACCTTTCGACAATAACAACAAATCCAGTCCACAACAGTAAGCAAATTCTTCAAACCAGTGACACCAAATGTCTAAGACTACACTTGGTGACAAATTGAACTGGATAAGTAGGAAGAAAATTAATAAACTACTAAATTACTGTCTATCAGTAAACAACAAAATTCTTATGACTTATACCTTCATCAAGTCTATTTAAATCTATGGTGTATAGTTATGGGGATGTGGTAATAAGTCTGACATGCTATTATACAGAGATGGAAGTCAAAAGTATTAACAAAGGGTATGCTTTCTTTCAATGATGTCCGAACTGTACAAGAAGTAGTAGGTAATTATCACCTAATCTTTGAAGAACACCCCAATCCGCTATTGGAACAATTGATTTTGAACAACAGAAGACATAAGAGATGAATGTCAATAAACGTGAAAAGAAGTGATGTTAGTATGTCTGGCATTAGTGAACACTTTATTCATTCTATTCTTCAGAAATGTGTAAAAATTTACTTGAAAAGCGTGGAAAGGAAGGCAACAAAGTTAGTTCCAAAAAAATCACAGCTACATACACGTATTAGAAAATCGATGAATTTGATTGCGAATAAGCGTCTAACTGATTTGAGGTGAAAACTCCGTTAAATTTATTAATTTATGCCCCAGTTCCTTTAGTTACAGCACAGCTCAGCATTATGTTAAATTAATTACTTAACAAAATTAGCATTTCATCAATGTTGATTGATGCTAGCGAACCTGCTAAAGTCTCGTTTTAACGATCCATTCTAAGCGGCTCGAGCCTTTGTTAATTCATAAATATTCAATACACTTTAATTTAAAATAACTGCCGAGGTTTTTTTTGTTTGATATACTTTAGCAAGAATCTTTTCTCACGAATGACATTAATTTTTAATTTTCCGTTCCAGGGTATCGTTTGGTAGTTCAAAAGGATCAATGGTAGAAACCCTCATTTTCGAGAGTCCGGTACAGGAGGAACCCGAATCCAGTCCTATCCTAGAAAATGTAGTCCTCTTTCCAGCTGACCAGGATCAAGCCGAGTAAGTATTTAGAATTTTTTTACTCGTACTTTAACTTTAATCTTTCACTTGTCAAATTTCTTTGTACTGATGTATAAAAACAATGTTATGGATAACTTGCGGTGCATTTTAAATCGTGACAGAAATAACAGAGGCGGGCTCAGTGTTAGGTATACCGTTTATGATCAAAATTGTATAACTACGATGACGCATTTTTTGGCTAATTAATTACCTTTAACTTTATAGCGAGAAATATATATTTTTTAGGTATAGTATTTAAATCGACGGTCTTCATTTGACGTCATTTTCAGTTCTTATTCTATTTTAGAAGCGCTTTATTGATACTAGAACTTATTTTAATCGACCCACATAGTCTGTAGTTCCATTTTGATAACGAATATTGAGAAACTGACTTATGAATGAAGGAGGATAATAACAATATAGTACTATTGTGTCGTACCCTTAGTATAATGCTATTATGCACTATTAAGCCGCTTATCATTAATGATTCTGGGTAAATTGACATTCATAGTAGTAGAGGTCAAAGTCAATAAATAATACACTTAACAGTTCTCATTATAATGCATATTGGCAGTTGATCCGGAATATACTAGTCGAAATAATCTATGAAACGGTGAAATTAACTGTATGAGCAATATGAAGGGACGTAAAGTAATATAATTGAAACCATTACATAAACATTAGAGCATATATTACAAAAATGACTCATATTGGTCATGCTGTGGAAGGCCAGTTGTGGTAATTTAAGTTTATTATGAATGTCTTCAGTTCTGAGTCTGTTTTGCTTGTTCTTTTTATTAAGGAATAAACAGTACTTTCTTAGTAACACAATAAACTATATTCTTTTGCTCAAGGACGATTGAATACAAACAAATCGTAAACATTGGAAAATTAATGCCATTTTTAAATAATGATTTTGTTTGAATTAATTATCTTGTACAAGAGAAAACGACAATATTTATTTTTCTGAAGTAAGTAAACATGTTTGTTTTTAGTTTTACAGTATTTCAATAACAATAAATTATGCGCCTTTCTTTTTGGATTTTTAAGGAAATAAATAAATTAAGGCAATAAGAATGCCAGTAAACCAAATTTTATTAATTGTGCTCGTATAGGTCTGTATAACAAAAGTAGTAAATCAAATTGTTCAAATTTTCGCATATTTTATTGTTACTTTCTCTTGTTTATTATTAAAATGGTTCAAATAGGCAAAGTAAAGATTAAATACATGTTCTTTCTCTCTTTGACGCAAAGAGATTTTACAAGAAATTGTGAATTTTTAATGTTTCAGTTAAAGCAATAGAAAAAAATCAGTCTCCTGCGATTTTTAAATGAAAATTTGCGTCCCGATATATTTTTCTCTTCCAAGTGACCACTCGCTTGAATCACGTCTATTCTCAGATCTCTCAGAACTGGTAAGTGATTGCCAAGTTCATTGTCACTGACCCGATTTGTTTTTCTTCGACGATCAGGGTCTGTCTCCATCCTTAAAATAAGTTCCGCTGACGACATCTGCCTTACGTTTCTGTCCAAGCAACTCAAACTTATAATTGAATCGGTAGTGAATTTTCTGCCACCGTTTTCCCTAATGTAAAAGATTTTATAAATAAGGCGGTCGCTGTAGAAATCCGCCACCTGTATTTAAAAAGGTATTTCGTGAGAAGGTAACCATTTGTCGGTATCCGCAAATATTTAAAAGTCCTATGTACCATACTACTCTTTGAAAAGCAATAAGTCACTAGGTATAAGTACTGACAAACTGAATAATTAATACTAAAAACTCATATTCAATTATAAAATATAGTGAAAATTTAACAATATATTCTACTCATTTTTCCTTCTTTTCCGGTAAAATAACTGACATTATGACTGAATCGCCATGTATATTTTATAACTTATTAAAAATTAATAAAATTAAGGAAGTTCTGTACGAAGACGACGTGGCACTTAACTTTTATTAAAGTTTTATTTGTTCTATTAAGAGCGAATAGTCCCATAAAGATTACGTATCGCTTCCAACTTCAATTAGGTCGTGCTAATAAGTGATTAAAAAAATAAAGCAGTTTTAATCCTGCCATTCTACCAACACCATTCACAAATTACCAGTTAATTTTTATTGCTTTTTATCTCTAGCGGAAAGCGGTTGATATATCGTTATAAATGGGAATGAATCATTGTTTTTTCCTTAGATCGTATGATATAACATCAAAATGTTAATATAATCAGCTTGATTGCTTGTAAACATACAAGGCGTTGTGTAGTCAAACATTGTCTTAGTTTTTTAGATACGATCTGTTTTACATAGTCTTTAAATGTCGGTGTACAATTCGGTTGATCATGTTAATTCTGCTTGGGTAACTGTTGAATTCTTTATAAATTATAACACACCAGCCATAGACAATACGAATTCCTTGCCACAAAGAGTTACTATTACGTGAATTTTTTACCCAAAATTTAATTCGAAATAATACATTATTAGCAAATGTTTTTAGTTGCTACTGGAAAGATTGGTTTTTTCATTTGTTGAGTTGTTAACCTTAAAAGCAATGTTGTGTATGATGTATGAGGCAAGTGTTAAGAGGGTAATTTTTTGTAAATGGCGAAGGCGAAATGTTTCTCTAAAATTTCCGGTTTCACGGGAATAACTTTATATGAACATACAAAATAAATATTTTTTTATTATTCTTTATACATGCCAAAGAGAATGCTGTTAAAAGCATTCCAGCTAGTAAAAATACGGAAAATGAATTTATATAACATTTTTTTGATGTGCAGTTTTTTATTCTAGTAAATTATTTTTATTATTAACTTTTTTCTCCAGTACCAAACAAATGGTTTCAATAATATCAACCCTAAGCAGGTGTGGTAAGGTTTGTAATAAGTTTTATTCACCTTCATCATTTAATTTACTTTATTATTTCAGTCACGTTACATTTTCTATTTTTAGCTCCTGTTTCCTAATAAGATAAATTTTATAGAATCATCCCACACCCCTGTAATCCCCTGAAAGTTTCACAACAACTGTTGGGTTAGATAATCTTTAGAAGCGTTTATATTTTTGAGAATTTTTGACACGTAACGAATAAAGCATTTCATTTTTATAGACTTATTGTTAAAAGCTTTGTCCCTGGGATACAATTTTGTAGTAGGTTTGTTCCGGTTTGAGTTTTTTTTTAGATATTGACACATTTTAAAAAACTGGTCCCCACACACATTTTTGATGATGATTTTTTTTTCTTCTATTAGGGATATAAATCAATACATATCTACTAAATCTTCGAAAAACATTTTTTCCTTTCTTGAAGGCATATTTTTGTTTATTGTTCACTGCACAGGGTGTTTTTTCTAAGTAATAATAAAATCTGAGACGTCTTCTCAAGCGATTTCATGAAGATAAGACTGAAATGTTTTATTTTTTGAAGATTTAATACCGTAATTATATTTATAATCATATTTATATAAAAAAAAATTCTATGAGCTTCTCTCTCTCTCTCTCCCCCCTTTCTCCTTCTTAGGGGCAGATTTCAGGGGGCTGTAATTCCGAAAGAGGGGGCCAGTTGGCAAAAAGAAAAAATACGGGTCTCCTAAATTTGTCTTAAGAATCTATGACCAAATTTTGTTGCATGAATTTCGGGACACCCTGTATATGACATATTAAAAATCTGATTTTTTTTAAAATTTATTATACATATTTTATATAAACACGAAAATCATTTTATGATCGTTGTAGGATCCTGAAGACGTAATGAAAGCGACGAAACATCAGAAAAATGTGATAATGTTTTTTGTACTTTCTGGCGACATTCAGTTTATCACTTTTAATATTCTCTACGAATTTTAAGGGTGCTCTAGCGTCATCTAACATTCACCCGATTTCCTTCCGCAGCTGACACACATCACTGGCCTGCTCTATCGACTCCTTTCCGAACTACGTACACCGGCTTTTTAGGTTTCTACATCCGCAATTTAACCATAGCGCGCGAAGCGCCCAACGGTGGGATTGTCAACTAAACTGTATCCACTCGAGGTGTGGCGAACAATATTACAGCGTTGCCAGGCGACACATTCTTGAGTCATCCTGGGGAAATTCAGTTTCGCTTCTGTTTTGATAGACGGCTTCTGTTGGGGTGAATTTAGGGCTAAAGACAGGACATTAAAACTGTAAAAATCGTACTTGCAATTTTAAAAAATAAATTTTGTAAGGAACAGTCTGTCAAAAACAGGTAATGTAATAAACTTCAAAAAACTACTAAAATAAGGAAACTGGAAAAATAGAGTTGTTGTTGCATATTTTTTAGTTATTCCTTTATTTGGGTATTTCATACGACCTATAAAGAGATATAGAAAAATAAATAAATTTTTGCTCTTAAAATGGTCGTTCAATGGTTATTTTTATGAAAGTAGGTAACAAAAAAATTTTACTGGAAAAATAAAAATGCTTTGAAAATCAATTCGATTTTAATTTCAAAACTACGACTAATTTTCGTCTAATCTGTTCACAAAATTTTATTTTGATCAAATTTTACCACATTGTGTGAAAATATTGTCATCAAAATCCACACCATTCATAGTCGTAGCACAAGCACAAACTTTCTACAATATTAAGACTATATTACAGGAAACTGCTCTGTGGGTTACCTGTTCCTACAAGCATTGAATTATACCAGCAATTCCTAGTAAATATCTGGGATCACTCGTCGGTCAAGCCCACTAGACATTGACCACATTATTTGAAACAAAAATTACAGATTGCTGGTATATGATACTTACAGAATTGTAAAAATATTTCAGAATAAATTTACATATTTTACGAAATTTTGAACCACTTGTAACTGGACCTATCTGTGTCAAATTATGTGGATATTCCTGACAGTTTATTTTCCGTTTAGCGGAAGAAGTTCGAAAGCTTTCTATAGAAAAAACATATCTTACTCAAGAGTTCCTAATATTTACGAAATATTGCGAATACTATTTATTCACTTGAGATTTTTAATCATTTTATAGATGCATACGTGACTTCTTTTTAAGGTATTATTTTCTTTAAAAAGACAACAATGATAATTGAGCATACATAGCCTTATATTGTTATCTTGTTTGAGTACAGCTGATAAAACCTAAATTTAAATTGATAGTTCTGTGTGAATATAAGCGATTCACGATTAATTAAATAAAAAATCTTACAGAAAAGTTAGGTATTTTAGGTCAATATACATTTTGCAGATATCTTTGTTAAAAATACCATTAATTGCCTGCAATTCAAGTCCAAATACAGTTTATACATGAAATAAAATTGCAGCGAAAAACACTTGTTTCTATTTAGCGTAATAAAGGAGTTATTGGAAATATGAGAACAGCTGAAAAAAAAATAGGAATATATCGTGGAAAAAAAATAGGAATATATCGTGGAAAAAAATAGAAATATATCGTGATTACTCCAATCCACTTTAGCAGTATGAAATTAATCATTGTTTTCCTTGCCTTCACTTTCATTTCATTTCCCAGGTTGACCCAGGTCCTTAAAAAAACCAAAGTACATCCGACAACGTCGCCACATAAACCAGCGTGCTGCGTTTCGCGTATTAACTGGTATAACCTAAGCAAGCTTGCTGTGCCGATTCGACATTGCGTTGTTTTTGTGCGTGTATGTGACATACGACTAGTGAGAGTGTTGCTGTTGAGTGATAAGATTACGAAACTGACGTTGCCCGGCGTCTGGACCTTCGGGGACATCCACAGGAGAAATCCGCTTTTTTTTCGACAAGGTGCGTATTTTTACCTAACAAACAAAGGAGGGACCATGTCACTGGAACCGAAATCGATCAAATTATGGGGTTGAATGCTGCTCCACTGGCCTTTTTAGTTTGATATTTGAGGCGCCAAATCTGTTGCGTCAACTGGTTGAATTGGGCTTGTATTGCTGCTTTACTGTTGCCGTAGTTTGTTGTTAGCCGAAAATGGAGGATAATGTAATAAAGTTGTTTACTGAAAGCCAAAGTTATGGGCAAGAATGTAGTTCGAATTCCGTCGCTAAACTTTTCCAATTTTTTTGTTTTGCCTCTTGGAGACGACATTATTACCAATTTTGTTTTATACGTTTGATTATGTTGCTTAATAGTATTTGCTAGGTGACATTTTGAAAGTTTTTATCGCTATTTGGTTTCGCTAGACTTTGTTTGTTACAATAATGTATATCAGGTACATATTTCTTATATCATGGGTATGTATTGTTTCTTCTTGATTATGAAAACAAGTTATTTAAGAAACTTTAAAGGTCATAAACTGCAGGCGTCTTTATGATGGAGGCTAGAGGATTAGTAGTCACTAGTAGGTACTTGATGATGAGGTTCAAGTTGGTCTATACCCCTCTTAGAAGCTCATTGTAAATGCATAATGTATACTGCACTTTAATGTGCAATATTGGTGTAGGTGTTGCTCAATATTAAATTTCAACAGTTTTTGAATTAAATATTGGAAAATATTTATGAAAAACTAGATGCTGCTTCAGTAATTTGTCAGAATATTGCAACAGCGTTACAATTTTCAAGAGTTGGATGCATTTTTAAGATTAAGAATATGTTTAGGTAAAAAGAAACAAAGAAATGAGTATATGTACTTAAAATATATATTTACAATGTAAAAGGAAATCAGCTTTCTACATAATAAAAGAAAAACACGTGGATAGATTGGAATGACGTTCACTGTTGCGGTGATGGCAAACTTGTAGACGTAGATGACGCTGAAGACGACGGCGTTAGTATTGGGAATCCATTTGTGCCAAAAAGTGCAGTGTTAGCATTAATCGTCACCGAGTGTCTATGCAAAGTACCCAGTTGACCTTCAAACAGAATCTCATTTATTGCTTTTTTTGCATAGATCTGTTGGTCTACAGTCATTCTTTTCAATTCGTTAGCCCACATTATTGCGATGTTTTCGTATTCATCGGGTTTCTTTAAATGTGCACACGCAAAATTAAATTCATCTTGAAGACTAGCTTGAGAAGCTACAGTTTTCCTTCTTTTTATTCTGCTTGCTTCTGTAGCGCGTTTAAGTCTATGATTAGGTGTGCTTACTGTCACCGTGTCTGTTTCTTGCTCCTAGAAAAAATAAATAAAATCTCTTAAATGACGTTCTTTAGTATGTTGGCCTGTTGTTTGAAATTACTTGTAATAATCACAATCATTTACCTCTTGTAGATTTTGATCCTCCTCGTCTCCATCTTCACTCTTCAAAGTTACTGTAGGGTGTATCTCCACGGATTCTTCCTGGTGTTGCAAAAAACTTAATTCGTTGAAGTACCACAACGAAGATTCGTAGCCATCATCAGAACCCGTGCTCGATCTGTAGGCTTTTATCTTGCTAAGTTCCTTTCTATAATTCGTTCTTAGGCTATTAATTTTCCTTTTTACAGTTTCCCTGTCAGCTTCAGCGTCGATGTCTTTATATTTTTCTATTAGCGCCTTATACGCCTC
Organism: Anoplophora glabripennis; assembly: GCF_000390285.2. Classification (NCBI taxonomy): domain Eukaryota; kingdom Metazoa; phylum Arthropoda; class Insecta; order Coleoptera; family Cerambycidae; genus Anoplophora; species Anoplophora glabripennis. The sequence continues at coordinate 1,064,255 of NW_019416376.1, read as the reverse complement.
GTTTTTTAATTTCCTGTCGGAGTATTCTTTACTTTTAACTTTCCACAGAGTTGGATATTGTCGGTATAAATTTAAAAATTCTATAATAAACTGGCGATCTGCATTACGCTTTGCCATAGCGACACAAGTTACACTGAGTCGATATTGGGCAATATTGTCAGTGAACCGGCTAGTAATCTAACATTGCGCAACGACTTACAAGCAGGCGGAATGTTTCATTATTTGCGCAATCTAAAGCGGCCCCTAGACGGTCAATAATCTTGCGCAATATTGTGTATTGTGCAATATATTGCTCGTTTGAAAATTTTGCAATAATACGTCATATGGCTGCTAAAAATATTGACCGTTTATCATTTCAATAATACTCCCAATATTTATTTTGGGATAGGTATAGGTATATTTGTATTGGATTGTACAAACATTTTTTTTGCAATATTGAACTTTTCAGTATGCATCTGTTCCCAATTTTTTTCTGGATAAGTTGTAAATCACTGTGTTTACTAAATATAGCAGCAATGAATATTGAAATAATATCAAAGGTAGAATAACAGATTTTAGCCAAAATTATACAGTATTATGTAACAGATGCGCAAAATTATTTACACCTAGGGTCACTTCAACTGTGTAGTACACAATAATATTGCTCAATATTGTGCATTTATGAAGTTGGCCAAATAATATAGGAAAACAGTTCTACATGTAAAATTACATTCGAAAATACCTACGCGCATTTAAATTTATTTCCATGAGCATATAATGACGACCATTCATTTTCCTTTTACATATTTTGGTTAGCAAATTTTTTACTGTGGTTAAAGGATGTGATTAATAATGACCTTCAGTCGAATAACCTAAATTAATACCTACATCATCGTTCCACTGTAAATGAGGTCATATTAGGTATCGATTTTTAGGAAAGGAAACTTAGTTTATGGTGAGAAAAATAGTTTTACGATGGGCTATTTATTGGGTTAATGTATGTCATAAACTTTTATAGGTCAATATCGTGTCGTTTTGTGATATTAATGAATTGGTTTACGTCTGTTGACGGATACAAATTATTATTTCTAACGGGGGAAATCGAGCTTCAGAATGTCTCTGTCTCTTAGAATCAAGCAAATTGTTATAATTTGTTTAGTGAGATGATGGACACCTGATATTAAGAATAACAAATCACTATTTTGTTGTTATTGATATTATGTAGAATCTTTATATTTTTATAAACATGCTGACTTTTTAAATATTTTTTTGCATAAACAAGAAAAGTAACAACGTACCTTTTATGTGTATAAGTGGGATAAAAAAGTCAGATTGTTGTATTGTAAACGAAATAAAAATAAAAATAATTATTTTTTTTAAACGAAAGTATGTTTATTAAAGACATATTCACTTTACATATTATGTAGCTTAATAAGTACTGTATACTGTTTTTTCTTTGTTTTTGGCGACTCCAAAATTGGTAAGCTGCCAATAAATTTTGGAGCAGATGGTTCGTAGTGTGTATACACATGCAGTCCTAGAAATAGCTTTCCAAAAATTATGGTCATTGTATGACTAGACGAAAGTCCGTAATGTTCTAATAATAAAAAATTTACACAGACGTCACGGCGACGTAGCGTTCTTGAATATTACCACACAGATAAAATGGGAACAAACTTGTCATGGGCTGAGTGTAGCTTCAGTGTCTACGTATGAAAATATGTGCTACAAAATAATTTTAAATAACGAAAATTGTCTACGAATTTGTTTATTCCCAANTATTTTGTTGTTATTGATATTATGTAGAATCTTTATATTTTTATAAACATGCTGACTTTTTAAATATTTTTTTGCATAAACAAGAAAAGTAACAACGTACCTTTTATGTGTATAAGTGGGATAAAAAAGTCAGATTGTTGTATTGTAAACGAAATAAAAATAAAAATAATTATTTTTTTTAAACGAAAGTATGTTTATTAAAGACATATTCACTTTACATATTATGTAGCTTAATAAGTACTGTATACTGTTTTTTCTTTGTTTTTGGCGACTCCAAAATTGGTAAGCTGCCAATAAATTTTGGAGCAGATGGTTCGTAGTGTGTATACACATGCAATCCTAGAAATAGCTTTCCAAAAATTATGGTCATTGTGTGACTAGACGAAAATCCGTAATGTTCTAATAATAAAAAAATTACGCAGACGTCACGGCGACGTAGCGTTCTTGAATATTACCACACAGATAAAATGGGAACAAACTGTCATGAACTGAATGTAGCTTCAGTGCCTACGTATGAAAATATGTGCTAAAAAATAATTTGATAATTTTAAATAACGAAAATTGTCTACGAATTTGTTTATTCCCAATTTACAAATAAATGAGGAACGTATTCTATCCTCAGCAACAAATGCAAATATTTTGCATAAAATAACATTTATTAATGATCGGCATTTCATTATTAGGTGTAGATATGCATATGGATAAATCAAAAGAATGAACAGTTTGGCATCAATAATAAATAATAACTGGTCGAGTGTTTTTAAAAATATGGCGATGACGATGTACCGAAAATACTTGTAAGCCTTGACATTTTATTTCTCTAAAGCAATAACGATTAAACAGTATGATGAAATTCAAAATATATCGTATAGGTATTTAATTATAGTCACACGACTTCTCTTATAACAAAAAGTATGAATTATCTCTATTTGTTAGGGAATTGTAACCATATGGGATACGGAAGCAGAAAAATACGGATTTACGACCCCTGGTGCACTCGTTGCACACGCGGTTAATAAAGTGTGAGCTATAGTCTCTCTCGGAGCGTACAATGGGTTTCCGGGAAAGACTTTTGTAGCAAATTGGACTTGGTATGCTGGGAGCAAGCATTTCTTTGTTAGGTCGTAAGTCATGTTGGTTAATTGGATGTAAGCGACCCAGCAGTGTGTAATTTCATTATTTTTATGTTCTGGGACTCGGAGAAACATCTGTAATATTGTAGAGTGTGACTTGTTTTTGTGAAAAATTCCTGGAACTCAAGCAAAATCGCAAAAATCCTTAAGCTAGGTACGGTTCTGTACACAAACAGGTATGGGAGGCAAGACAAAAATAAAAAAAAACATACCAATTTACAAATGTAGACGCTTTCGAGCGAGTAACAGAAAATACATGTAAAAAAACAAACAAAATAATAATTAAATAATTACTTATCTCAATTTTTTCATGTTATGTAATCAACTTCTTTTTTCTATGCATTTTTTAACATTTTATGTCTGCCTAATTTTATTTTATAAATCCTCCCTAATCCGAAGAGTAAGTATCCTTTTAAACTTTTTTCTTAATAGTGCTCCATAAATTGAGATAATATTTTATTATTTGATGTTGTATTATTTTGTTTGTTCTTCTGCATGTATGAGAATATTTTATATATGAAAATATTAAGAGTAGATTTGTTCCTACACTAATCTCTTTTAACAGCTAGATAAAAAAGTTTTCTCCTAATTTGATATAGTCCAGTCACTGAAGACGAAATTAAAGTAAAAGCTCCCAATTTTTTCGGGTAGCATGGATTTTCCTGAAAATTTGCATACAAGCTCATCTGACCCCCCTCCCACTTCAAAAGTTATATTGTCTAGATGTGTGCTTTTTTCTATTTGGGGGTGAAAACTACCCTTGTACGAAAAAATGCGAAAATCGCAGATTTTCCTACATATTTTACAGATTAAATTCATGTTCAAATATGTTGGATAAAGTTCCTTTCATGTTTTTTAATATATAAGTGGATCTTATTTGTGGAAGGGCGAAATGGGCGTTGACTATTAGACGCCTTCATTATAGCCGTCTTTGTCTATCGTATGGATTTCTATGACTTACTTTATCGCTCTCACGTAACTTCTGATAGACCATCGGTACTTTCCTACACTGTATAAGTTTTCCTCGAAAAACCTTTAATTTTTCCGCCACAGGACGTTGAACGTTTCAATTATAGCTATCTTCGAAATTGATTTCAACTTGTGGGAATCATAACTCGGGTTCTATACCATATAAAAAAATAAAAAAAGCAATCTCTTTACTATTTAATTATCTTCATTTTTGCCTATGATCATTTTTTTTTATAAAACTTTTAGTTTGTGATATAATCGCGAAAATTGTCTCAAAAACGCATTTTTTGGGCTAAAAACGAACATGTTTAGGCGCAAATAACTCGAAAAGTATTGACTGTACAAAAAATTGTTATAGACAATGTTTTCCTTAGAATTCGTCTCTGTATCGAATCGTGAGGTTATTTTTAATAAAAAAAATTCCCACCCTCCAGAAGGGGTGGTAGGGTAAAAGCACACATCGGCACTATATAACTTTTATTTCTTGGGCTATTCCCTAGCTATAGTTCAAATTTCACGTCAATCCATTCCATCCGAAATAATTGGTAGCCAAAATACTTCAGTGACTGGACTAATACCTTAAGTCTTAATATAAAAAACTAAATATTTGAGTACCCGTATTTGGATTAGGTTACGTTCCTTTCTGGTGTTTTTCGAAAAGAACAAACAGTAGTTGATTTACATACTTAAGTAGTAGGTATTTAATTTTATTTGAGACGTTCGCAGTACAATTATCGTGTGACATTGCGTTTTATAACATAAATTATTTAATATTTATTTATACAATGTTTAACTGTCTTACCTTAACTTTTCTTATTTGGAAAAATATTAAGTGACATGTAAAAATGACTGTGGTACCGAAGTATATGTGACATATTATCTTTGGAATAAGAAACGACAGAAAATCAGTCTCATAAGACCGAAAACCTTCGCTCACGCGTATCTTTCATAGACAACCGTATCAAATACTCTGCTGGTTGATTTTGCACTTACCGAGGAATGCAGCAAACTCGTTCCTTTTTATCCATGCAACGCGAGACTCTAGCTGGAACCAGTGTTCACACCTACGCTATCTCCATGGCGTTTATTGTCAAAAGCAATCACGAAATCGTCTCTGTGTGGGAGTACAGAACATAATTTTTCTACATTTCACACAATTGGATGATAACCTTCGCTAATTCTAAACGATGCCTTTCATTGTGCTCAAATTGCATGTAATTTAGCTTCGCATAAAAAATTACTTCGGACGAGCTTTCCTCTCGTCCGTCGTTTTAAAAGAGGAACAATTATAAAAATGTCGTCTGCTTTGGGTTAATTGTGGGTTGTGTAATAGCAGAGTTATTCATGATGAAGTAGATTAGTGATAACTCTGATAACTTAAATGGAAGGAAAATTAAAAATGATCTGTTGTATAATGGATTTTTGAAATCAGATGAAGGTGTTTGTCAATTTTCCCGTAAATAGTGTAGATTATAGCTTTGGAAAAAAAAATTTCTGTGTTTTATGTCGATAGCAATTAAAGTAATAAAAAATATATTTTTGATAGTGATCCTGTAACTTTTTATTAAGCTAAACTAATGGAAAAAAACCATAAATTACCCCTTTTTTCCTGTTTTTTAAATTGGTGTAAAAAATTTAAAAAAAAAATCCGAAAAGTTGCGGCAGCATATAGGAAATTTATTCCAGTTTTCGAAACTGTCATTATTATTATTACGACCATTTGTCGCCCAGATATATGATGATTGAAGACAAAAGGATTCTTTTCCATTAAAAGTTCAATATTTTGATAAAAAATGGTCGTATCAAAATTTAAAAAAAAGGAAATTGAAGCTGAATAAACAAGCTATCTGGTCCATGGCTTAGCTGAAAAAATGTCGCGCTATTAGAACTGCATGATAACCGTAGCTCCTAAAAAATTTCGACGGAAAGATCTAAAAACTAGAATCTTAGAGCTTCAAAACGCTTTTTTTTAATTCACGATACGATTATTCACCTAAATATAGACTGTCAAAAGTCACGGAAAAATTTGGGAAATTTTGTTGACCCTTTCATTAGTTTATTTGAAACTCGTTTTCATGGATATTTTTTATTAGGTATTTTAATGTTGCCCTAAAGAAAACTAAATAAGGGTCATTTACACTGCTTCTTATCGTTTATTGTAAAGTAGGAATATAATTTTAAAGTCACGGTCTCTGGTTATCATTGCATCTAAAAATGTACATTTGTATTTCAAGTGCATGTAGAGGATCTTATCTCATCATGCCGTCATGTGGCTTTTAATAGCAGCACACATAAATGTTGTTCACCATATGCGTTCGTGGTACACTTATGTATATTCTCACGAAGATCAACCTGACGTATCGAACAAAACTAGTTCAGAAAAGTAAAATTGCTCAAGAAAGCGCATATACGTACATACAATGCCCGATCAAAGTAAAAAATAACTTTTTAAAAATAAGAACAAGAAAATGTCATGAGATTAGTGAAGGATCTACTTTTCCGACGCATGCAATAGAGAAGAGAAATGTGCCTCCTTTCAAATATATTTTACTCATGTTCGTTCAGTTTTTCATTGAAATGTTCATTGCTATTATTTGATGAAATAAAACGCCTACAGTGTGTTTAAGATGAAAGAACTAATAAATTTTGTGCAAGTCACAGATCTTATAAGCAAATCCTACACAACTGCTTGTTATTGAATCTAAATTGTTAATATAATGCAATTATACTTTACGTCTAAAGTAATTTATTCAGTGCAATAAAAATATCGTTAATTTGATTAATTGTACATACATAAGTAAACGTAAGAATTTATTATTTGAATTGTTTCGGTGTAGAACATACTGATATGCATTTGAAGAAAATTATGGTTCAATTCATCCAATTTTTTTTGTTCCAAAAAGTTACATGAAGACTTGTTTTAGACAAACGTTAAGTAACTTTTTTTTTATTGTAATGACATAATAATTACATGGTATATTTTGCTTTTACTTTAAAACCTTAAAGATATCCAAACGTTTTATTATTCTTTCATTATTTTAAACTGTTTTAATTCAGGCGGTATGGAAGAAATAAAAATCATTTTACCCCATTTCCCGATATAACCCGTTTACTTACAATCTACGATCAAACCAGAATATGTGGCGCCAGGCTATATTGACCGCTCGCTATTTGTTGGAAATTTCTGAAAGAAGACCGCTTTATACTGTACATTGTAATTGGCTGTTAAATGATTTACTTGTATTAACCGCGTAAAACTTTTGTATAAATATGGTTTAAATATCAATTACATTTTTGCTAGCTAGTACTTTCTTTTAATATGAAAAGTGTTATTGGAAATTTGAATTAAACGTTTAATAATTTCATGTCTGTCTACGGATGTTTTGAGAAAGATATAACTGTCTGTCTGTAGTCCGCAGAATAGTTGTTTCCCACAGTATTAGCAGTTAAAATACCGTATCATACTTAAATTGAATCATCAGGCAGATATTTTTAAATAAATTATAAAAAAATAGGAAACATACTTAATTAGGGTTACTTTTGGAGCTACTTGAACCTCTATTTTTTTTTAAATATCAGTGAGAGGCTCGTTGAACCAATCCGTTCATTTAAATGCTTACAACTTCATTTAATTCGTTTCTACATATCAGGTCAATGCCAATCCACAATCATCGGTCATAAAGTAAAAGTTGTAGAAGACTTACCGTATAAGGACGCGTTCTGAATATCTGTTAATCACAATATGTTGATCAAATGATTGTAATTCAGCGCAGATTTTAAAGAACAACAGTTGTTTATTTAAATATAATACGGTAATTAATCAGTCAGTATAGATTTCATAGGAAATATAAAGTAGTTCTCAGTAGTTTGAGTTTTACAGTTATTAGCTACTGTTAACAAGTACAAACTAATAAATACGTCAAGTTTCGTTAGTGTCCACGACATGTGGGTTTGGTGGTTTTCTATCTACGAGAATATCAGCTTTGTTATTTTGTATTTGTTTATAATTTATCTCAAGCTCAAACTGGTTTGTTCCCATTTGTTTGCTTGTTTTTGTTCCCCTGTCCAATAACAGTCCAATAGTTATAAAATAATAAAATTGAACAATTTTCTTATTTTAATTACTTATGTTTGATTCCGCAGGAATTGTATAAAATTCTAACTATTCATTTTCTGTATTCTATTCGAAAATAATTACAGAATCGTAGATTCGAGCGTGTAATAGGTTGAAATCATCTTTAATTATGATGAATTGAAAATTGTCAATCCCTAAAAACCACCCCCTATAACAGTAATCATTAAAAAATAATGTTGAAAAATATTATTCAGCAACTTGGAATAATTTATTCATATAGGTAGTGATATTAAATTAAGATTTCTTTACTGTTTTAATTTTTTATTATTTGTTTATAAGTTTCAACCCTTGTAAAACCACTCGTTGCAAAAAAAATCGAACAATTATAATTAAAAAAAAATTATTTCAAAATATAATACAATTTTTTTATTATTTAAAATGTAATGTATTTATTTTATCAAACCTTAAAAAACCCTGTGAATATTGTATTCTACAAAATTGTATCATTAGTAGTGTTTGAGTTATTTTGAAGAAGACAATTTTTTCCAAAAATACAAAAATTTTCTTCACTTCAAACTTTTTTCAAAACTAAGCACTTTAAACCGGTCAGACTTCTAGAGCATATTGCAAGTACATAAATAAAGTAAATTGTAAAGTGGTAACGATTATTTTCAATTAGGGTGGTAATTAGAGGATGATTTTCACGTTTTTTGTCGCCGAAAAAAATACGGACCAACTTTATTTTCGTCATAACTCGCTTAGGTTTGATGCTAGGAACTTTTATAAAATGTAAATAAATGTTTTTTCAAGCACTTTAAAAAAGGTTCTATGAGTATTCCCTGAAATATGCATTGGTTTTTTGTTATTTCACGTTCAAAGTTTCAATTCGTCGTTTGACGAATAAGAACCAACCTTCAACATGCTATTACTCCGCTTGTATTGGGTCTACAGACACCATAAACACACCATTCTTTTTGTTTTTTCATAAGCTACATTTTTTATAAGAATGATTTTTTTGATAAAATACTTAAATACTTACTTTTTGAGTTATTCGCGAAAACCCGTCTGGTTTTTTTGGTTAAAAAATTTACACTTTCACTCGCGAATAAGTCGAAAAGTATTTACTTTCAGAAAAAACTTTATAGAACAAAAGTTGCTTAGAATTAGTCAATTTCCGGAGTTATTTTCAATGAAACATTTTTCACCCGCGAGAAGGGGTGGCATCCACCCCCAGGGTAAAAGCGACCCCCGGTACAAGGTTAACTTTGAAGTGGAGGGTAAGTAGAACCTAAATCCAAATTTTTATGAAAATCAGTGCTGTTTGGCAAAATTATACGGGAAAATGATCATAGACTGGACTACATTGGAAAATTAGTTATTTTATTTTAAAGCAATTAAATTACCTACAATTTAAGGTATCTATGTCATTTTTCACCAATTTGTTAACCGTAAAATAAAGGTCGAACACGAAAAATCAGTTTTCGAAAATTTTGTGCATTATTATTATTGCAAAAAGCGATGGATGTTGATGAAATTTATGGAAAAGACGGTCAATCCAATCACCCATATGTGTGCCAAAGTCCGATTCGATTGACCGTGAGATGTTTTTTGCAACTAATTGTTTAATTACTAACTAAACGTTAATTTTAGAAGTTAGTATCGTAGATATAGGTTCTAATTGATCCAAAAAGTTGAAATTAAGTTGCTCTTTATAACTAACAAAGTAGGATGTGCAAAACAGCGTTATAAATAAATTGTCCCAGGGTCAGGCAAAGCCGCTCGGGAATTCGCTCTTTTTGCATCAAATAGAGCTTATTTTTACGGACGTACCGGACCGGGATTTTAAGGACATAAAGAAAGGGTTAGACTTTTATTAACGTTAATTTTTACTGCTGCTATCGCATTTATTACATGAACTATCAATGTAAAACTTTTTGAAAATGAAAGAAAAAAATAATGAATAAAATATCCCATTATAATAAGTACTTCAAATTACCATCTTCCTATCATAAGTGAAATAAAAGGTATGTTAACAGGTGCACCATTTTTAGAAAGTGAATTTTGTAACGTGCAAATTGAACTCAATTCAATCGTGGAAATTTTATCACTTTCATAAATGTACTAGCGTTTTGCAATACTAATATATTTCCTTGTTTACTTACTAATTAATTATTACTACCGCAGAACAATATCCCATTTAGTATCTACTCGGTAGTCGTATATAAGACTATAAAATTTAAATATTGACAGAGTTTATTCAGTCGCAGTCCTTGGCCTGGATCAACATGCGAATCCAAGTATTATAATGAATAAAATTTTTAATTTTAATTCACAATTTTTATATTTTACCCTTAGTGTCATTTAAATGTTCGTTGATAGGAATGTCCGTCCTTTATTAAAAGTAGAAATAAAATATTCTCTAACCTACATTTTACGCACCATAAATCTCGAACGATTTTTAATACAAATTTTGTAGCATTGAACGAAACATTTCAGTTTCATATCAACGCGAATGCAGTCTGTTTATTATGGCAGTATATTTAATTGTTGTATTGTTTTGTGTACGTACGTGCGTGGAGTTTTTTAAGATAGTGTTGGTTTAGCTCTGGAATAAACTACTGGCAAACATGATGTAAGTTTTAACTACCAAACAATTTTGTATAGCACTAATAACTGTCGATTATTAATTTAAAATTAATGTTAATATGTATCCAAACACTGGAATAAATTGCTTTGTTTTCTTCTTTTATATTAAAATTGGAAAGATCCTTAAACGTTGTCCTTATAAACGATTGTTTATTAAAACTGGTAAATTCGAAGTGATCAAATTTCCAAATATCTCAGTGGCCTTGAAATTTTGGCGTTCTTACTGACAGTTCTCCGCCACTGGTGAATATAATTGTATACAAATTCAGTTAAATCGAAAAATAAGTCATTTATACATTACTAGAAACTTTTTTCCCTAAAATTGATCTAAATAATTGCCTTCTTTATTATTAGAAGTACTTAAGGACCATCTTGTGTATGTTTTATGTATATTATACTTTCGTGCTTCGAATACGTACATTTATCTACAGGTTCGGAAAGTACCGATGGTCCATCTGCCGTTACGTGAGAGCGATAAAGTAAGACATAGAAATACGCGCGATAGAGACAGTTGGCTATAATGAAGGCGTCTAATAGTCACCGCCAATTTCGCCCTTCCACAAATAAGATCCACTTCTTATTTGTGGAAGGGCGAAATGGGTGGTGACTATTAGACGCTTTCATTATAGCCATCTTTCTCTATCGCACGGATTTCTATGACTTACTTTATCGCTCTCACGTAACGGTAGATGGACCATCGGTACTTTCCGAACCTGTATGTGTAAACTTACAAGAACATAATTTGTTTGCATATCATTTTGTTGGATTCAACAAGTTCAAATAAAATACATTATGCATGTTTAATAACCAGTATAATGGGGAATTCCAGAGTATTGAAGATAATAAACACATAATAGTTTAATAGTTTTTCTTTGTTTGTTATTAATTGAGTATTTATAATAACTATATTTTAGTTCTCAGTGCCATAGGTTAGGGGGAAGGTCAGCTTCTTTTATGAAGCGTAATTTCTACTTCTATGGCTGTTTTTATGTATTTATGCATGTTTGTTAAAGCAACACGTTTACGGAAAAAATTTTCAAATGCTCAAATTGTCCACCGTCAAAGTGTACACATATACCCTTTTTCTTAAAAAAACTACTTTTTCTAATTTGAAAATTATTATTTCAAATTTCACAGGCAACTTCGTTTAACGTAGCTTTCTAAGATTTGTGTTATTTTTTTTATTGCTTGTTTATATATTTTTTTATGTTTATTCGTATAGACTTAGTTTTCGATATACAGAGTTATCCAAAAGTCCCGGTACGGCAGAAAAACTTTCAAAGAAAGCATTTTGGGAAAAAATGTTTCAGACAAAAGTGTAAGGATTTTACCCTGGCTATCTGATGGTGACCTTGGATTTGACCTTGATTTTGACCTTCAAAAGTTTTTCTGCCGTACCGGGATTTTTGGATAACCCTGTATAATCTATTAATTAAAGTTCTTTTCAAAAACTAGTTTCTATTAGTTCAATTATAATTGTGCAATTTACTCGAAAATCGAAGAAAATACAAGTACTTTAAAGCATCAATCTTTTTCCATGAATGTGTTTTTTTAACAAAGTATGCATAGATATTTTAAAAAGCCATAGGCGTAGAAATTACGCTTCACGGAAGGACCCCCATATCTACGGCATTGACAACTGAAATACAGAAGTACTAGCGTGATTTTCAAGCATTAAATATAGGCATTATAAAATGTTGTGATTACACTGAAATATTAAAAAAAATTGAGGCCCGTATTTCGCGAACGGCGTATTTCGTAATCCAAAACCTCACGTTTTTGGATTACCTGTGCATGTGATTAATACACATTTCCCATTAACAGCCTCACGTTGTGGGTAGTTTATTTTCTCAAACATTCGATCGTGTAAAGTTCAAACTTTGACTGGTGAATTTGGTTCGCTGCCAGCTCTACAACGTGATATCGGTTTAAAGACGAAGCAAATTGTTTCAAAATTTCGCTGTACAGACCTTGGCCAAGTGACGTGCATATTTAGCGAACATTTTTAACATTATACTTAAAATGTTTAATATATTGAATGACTTCCTATTTAACGGGGGACTTGCAGGGGATGCAGAGTGACTCAAATTACCAAAAAGTTGACCGATATTTTGCTGAAACGTTATTTGAAATCAGATCTAAGAAATTAAGCAAGTATACGAATTTATATATGTGTAAATACTTTAGGCATTCCTTGAAGTTTCGATCTAGAAAGGAAACTTCGTTTTAGATATTAAAGAAGACGTAAACTTTACGATACACGAGAACCTTGGAATATCTTGGTTTTCTGGAAATAAAAATCCCTTGCTTCATGTCATTCGATAGCAGCAAGACATTTAAAGCGTATCCATCACGATTGGAGATAATTAACCCAGAAATAAAAGCACTCACTCACTAGCGGTAAAAATGAAACCACTTTCGGCTTGATAGATTGAGTAATCTTAATGTCTGCTTATAATCCAATCACTTTCTGCCATTGTAGAGAGTAATGAAAAATGCATTAGCAGGTTCTGTTGGCCGTTAACGTCAATCATTTGTTGCTTCTTCAATTGTTTTTCTGTCTCAACCGTCTTAACCTTTAGCGCATCAAGTCGATTTCGTGAAAATGTTAGCGATGATTCCGTAAGCAATAAAGGATCATGGCCTTACGTATTTTAACAAAAAAGGGAAAATTATAAGTTAACATTTTCAATTTGCAATATTTTAAAAGTTGATGTCTAGAAACAAAATTGGTGGATAAGTCATAGTCTTGCTAGCTTTAATTTCTTCATTACGTTACAAACTGCTGTTATTATTATACTAATAGAAGTAGACTCAAGGGTAGACCTATCCTTATGTCAACTGTAATCCTGAGATAAGTCCCCTCCAAATATGAAATAATGTACAGATCGTTCTATTTCTAAGTATTGTTTTGTTATGACAAGATTTACATTTTATTTGTCTACGGCTTGGGGGAAGGTTACATGAATATTTCTATACATAATAGCCATCACATAGTAATCGGATTATAAACAGCTTGAATTGGGCATTGTTAAGAAACCGGCCAAGAAAAATAATTGTAAAGATTAACACATCCATCTTAATTAAATAATAGTCGTCCTAATTCTCTCAGACTCGACTAACAATGCACTTAAGATCACAACGAAGTAGGTAACTATGTGTCGCATTCGTTTGTTCAAATCGTATGTGTGGTTTCGTTAGTGTGTGATCGAAATCGTACCACTAGTGAGAGTTTAAAGTGTACAGGAATGCAAAAAATGAAAGAGTCAAAAGAATTTCCGAAATTTTTCCGTGATCTTTAACATACTGTATTTAGGTGAAAAATGGTCGTACCGGGAATTAAAAAGAAGCATTTTGATGCTCCAAGATTCTAGTTTTTAGATCTTACGGTTGAGATTTTTTAGGAGCTACGGTTATTATGCAATTCTAAGAAATAGCGCTAAAAAAATTTTTTTTTTTTACTTTCAGAGCACGGACTTGGATTTTTTTTTCAGCTAAGCCATTGCATGGACCAGATAGCTCGTTTATTCTGCTTCAATTTTCTTTGTTTCAAATTTCGATGCGACCATTTTTCATCAAAATATCGGACTTTTAATGGAAAAGGATCCTTTTGTCTTCAATCATCGATATCTGGGCGACAAATGGTCGTACAGAGAATTGAAGGGCTGTTTCGAAAACTGGAATAAATTTCCTATAACATGCTGCCGCAACTTGCCGGGTAAAAGTCCATGGATCGTGAAAAATAAAAAAAAAATTGCTAATTTTTTTTGTAGCGCTATTTCTTAGAATTGCATGATAACCGTAGCTCTTAAAAAATTTCGATCGAAAGATCTAAAAACTACAATCTTAGAGCTTCAAAATGCTTTTTTTAATTTCCGATACGACCATATTTTACCTAAATACAGTCTGTCAAAAATCACGGAAAAATTTCGGAAATTTCTTTGACCCTTTGATTTTTTGCATTAGTGAATATAGATGTTTTATTGAGCTCCCTATTACTATATTATTTGAGAAGTACAAGAATAACAATTGTATGTATCTGGTGTCTTTAAAAGCTTTTACAAATTTTCAACTGTTTTTAAAACTGTTCCCATTATTTTAAATCCAAAATATTTAAAGTTAAATGATAAGAGAAACATTTTTTACATTAAAAATAATAAAAATAGAGATATTTGATATTCGATGTCGCTTCTGAATCAAAGTAAATTTAGTTAATCTCCCTATATAGTTGTGATTTCACTTAATAGTAACAAATTGCTTTAATGTAGATGTCTTGTATATGCCACATTAGTTTTTTTCTTCATAAAATTCCGATGTTCCAACTCTATACAAAAAAAATAATCTAGAAAGCATTTCGGAATGACAGCGAGAAAATCGTAATTGGATTACTAGAATGATTCCCGTTCTCTAACAGCGTATAAACGTCCAAGTCAATTTGTTATAGTTTCTGATTGACGGTCGTGACATATGAAATTGGTTCTTGTCTATTCCCATGTTAAATGGAAGATATCTTGCACGGATTGCTGTCGTTCCACAACTTTTGGGAGGCGCCCATTAGCTTAGTATATAACTTTAAGATCAATCAGTATGTGGTTATTAACATAATTCATCTCGGGCAGTAAGATTTTGATCGAGTAGTTTTTAATGCATTGCTCTGCTTTATGTTTGAGTGAAGCAAACGTGTTTCAGAGAATTGCAAGTCAGAAAATTCTTTAACAAACTTATGGGTCGCTTCTTTAATAGAAATATTTTATTTAAAAAACCGACGAGTTGCCCCAAAAAAATTATTCCAAAGCGAAATACAGGTTCAGAAGTCGAGTGACCAAATATTTTTGTAGCACCTTGACCAGCAATATAGCGTACATTTTAGAAATATTTCTATCGAATAATTCGCAAGCAACCTTTTGCCTCCAAACTGTAGTTTTGAGTCTACCTCTATCGTTTTGTTATTTGGACAATAGCAGAAGAAATATTTCAGACGAAAATACTTCAATGTTTAAGCGGAAGTTAATTTTACTTTTTTTATTTATGTTACACGATGTTTTTCTAATACTCTCCTCAATAAATCATGTTCAATAATTTCGTCACTCAAACGCCAGTCACTCTGTAGACTTGTTAAAATAAATTCTGTTTTATTTCAAGTAAATCACAAAGTGATTTTATTTGATTTCTAGAATCTGTTTTAGTACAGTAGAAATATTTACTTTTTATATTTTTATTGATTTATACTTTGGGATCATGACCTTTTGGCGATTATTTCTTTGGAAGTTCGTTGTGTTGAAGCCTTACAATTAGTGTAATAATAAAATTTAGGCCATATTTGATAAGTATGTAGTAAATTAATAAACATCAAAAATAGGAGTGTAAATATAAGAATATTATAAGAAAAACATTACCAGTAAATAGATCTTTATATTTTAATGAAGATATACCCAAAATTTTCTAGCTCGTTTAAATTTGCTTCAATTTAGAATCGGTTATACCGAGCCTTCATAAATGTTTGTGTAAATGTAGTTCTCTGTAATTTTTTTAAAACGAAAAATCTATTACATTTTGAAACCGGTTGCATTTAAAACTGTTCGAGCCGAATATTTTCTGTCCGAGGTAAAATTAGAAGGTTTTCCGAGATTGTAGCTCCTTTCCGCCTCCGCATAGCCTTAATTGACGTGGAGATGTACCGAAACAAGTCGAGTTTCCTGGTTAGATTGGATTTCCAATAATTAACCGAGCTCGGGGGGGAGTCTGTCGTTATGGGAATGATGAAGTACATTCGAGGACGGCCCTGTTAGCTGCTGGAAATTGAATTACGTATTTTTATTATGATTTGTGCGCGAAAATAGAATAATTTCAAATATTTCGAATTTTTACCACCTAGAACGGCGGTGACAATATTTTTAACATTAAGGCGATGTTTCGCATTGTATTAGCTATGTCCTTTCCAAATTTGGTTTGTGAAGCTCTCTCGGTTTCGGAAATACAATGCCTATGTATGTTTTCAGCCACGAAAATTGAATAATTCCAAATATTTCGAATTTTCACCGCCAAGAACGGCGGTGACAACAGTTTTAACATTAAGGCGATGTTTCGATATTTAACAAAAACATATGCATGACATATCGAATCACAAAATCGTGAATTCTTGAAAGTAGCAGCCTTCCTCGCTTAAGTAAGTAAATGTATACAAAACGCCGACATTTGTAGAACATAATTTTCCAGTTGTCGTCCGCTTCGAGGCGTGTATTCCTTGTCAAGTCGCTTGAATTGTTTTCCTGTTTATTTACAATGCAGCCATGCGTGTATTTTTAGAGTTAACGACCAACTATTTAGATTAACCAAACAATTTGTATTAAAACGCCACCGAGTAGGCTTCAAGTAGGTGTAGATTACTAATTTGTTTATTTACAAAAGATATTCGAGTTCATCGGCTGTAGGAAGGCTTTGTCACCGTTTGTAGATTAAGAATGATTCAGTGATATCGTTTAATTTTAATCGAATGGTACTATCTTTGCATTCACTTGAATATGAGTCATCGTTAGGATTTATATCTGTCTTAACAAAGAAAAATTGATACAATGTATCAACCACACAAAAATAGTTGACTCCATACAATGAAGTTGATCTGATTTCCAATTAACTGAATCTCATGAACTTTTTTCTACAAGTCCAAAAATCGTGGCAGCCAATCTTTTGCTCTTAACTTCTCTGCCACAACTATTTCAAATGTATTTTTTTTGTTGCAGAGCCGATCGAGAAAAAGTCAGAGTAACCTTTTTTCAGCAATCGAAGCCCCTAGAAGTCGACCTACCGGATGAGCCTATCTTCACTGAGACAGATTTCATGATGGCGTCTCCAGTAACTATGACAGAAACAAACCATGTGGTTTACAACAGGACTGAAAGGTAGAAATTTTTGTCTTCTAACTGTATTCAACCAAAGTAACTTTTTTGGCTGTTTTGCCAGTGACTGACCTTACCTTTCAAACATATTATTTTTTTATTTTAATCCACTCGCTTATAACAGAAGAAATCGATCCGTAAATAATTTTATACAAAGACTTGAATGGTTTTTAAATCACGTTCTGTGCTGGTCCTTTGAAAAAACTCGTCTAGACTGTACCATGTCGACTCGAATTTGAACCACGTCGAGTTTTATATAGAAAAAATAGTTTGCAGATTCAGATGAGAGATATCGTAATTTTTTTTGAGCGATTCTTCTGGGGCTCGCCAATTTGCGGAAAAATATTTCAATTTTATTTCACTTTTGAATATTTGCTCTTTTGCTTCACTTACAAGTGACTGTCGTGTGCCAAAAACATTTTGAACACACTTGTTACATCCTACTTTAGGATTTTGTCGTCAGGGAAGATTGAACTCCGAATTATTTCAAGCAATATGCTGATTATCAAGGTCAATTCCTGAAAAAATATATCTTTAAGAACCTAATGAAGCGTAGTTTCTGGTTCGCTACGTTTCCGTTCTAAGTGTTGGAAATGTAAGCGATCATTGAAAATGCCAAGCCGCTTGACATTATGCTAGTGACGTGAAGTTGCCACGATCAACTGTTGCATAAATGTCATCGACCGGTATTTTTAACGCTACATTTATTCTGACGGATATGCTGAGACTACTTACCGTTAATTACTCTCTTTATCACCTGATGCATCCAGCTCCTCTAAGGATGACATACTATTTCCATAGAAAGCCAAAGAATAGAAAAAACAACGTGCTTTTAACTTATTTCGTATCTCTCATAGTTTACGAGGCGCCAGTGATAGAAAATGAGAAAGTATACACTCTGTAGATATACCGAAAGCCATTGTTTCGGAACTAAGGACACGAAAAATACTATTAACGGGAAATCAATGTTTATGTACATTCTCATGGGTAAAAAAAATTTCTATTCGTTTCAGAGGATAAATAATTATGACATTCGAGTGATTTAAATCCTCGTACCCTACATTTTGCTTGTTTACATCCGTAGTAAAGCAGAGCTAAACTAGGACAATTCTACGAGACTAAAATCAATAAAAGCTAGCTGCAAAAAGTCTGAAGATCTGCCAAGTGGGTTATTCGAGATGAGTTTCTAGGTTAACAAAACTCCCAGCTTGCGAGGAAGTTGGCATGGAGTTTTCTTACCGAGAAAATGAATTAAATTGGGATGAAAAAGGCTATTTCTTTTTGTTGAAACTCTAAAAACCACTGATTGAAAACTAAATATATCTACCTACTTGCCTCAGGCACATTTTTCTGCACACTTATGAAAACAAATATAGCTAGACGAGAAAAGTAAAAGGTGTGGTCTTATTTCTATATAATGCAGGGTGCTAGGTAATTTTAAACGCTAGTAACTGTTTTTAAGAACTTTTTTTCAAACAAATTTCTCACAAAGCTTGTATAGACTTTCCGAAATCAGTCAAACATGTATAAAAACGCCTAGCAATAAATATGATGATGTAGATATATATTCCATGACAGACATTAAAATATTTTGTTGTAAAAGTGGGATGTAAATGCAACTTTAAACAAACACCAGTTTAGTTAAGATTAGATGTTTATCCGTTGATCAAAATAATTTGATGATGAAATTAAAATGAATTTTTACACCATATTATTTTGATCAAACCAATTTAGTGAAATACTAAAATAATAAATCAAAATTGCCCTAATATGGTTCGAAAAGTCACGAGTTATTTTTTTCGCATGGTTAATTTGGCAGTTTTATCAAACTTGTTCATGACAAAACGACGTCGACAAACTATTTTGATAAATGAATAAACTTTGATGAAAATTCAATAGTCTGACACGGATCTTATGCATAAATGTGAAATTTTCGTCTTATTAAAACGCTCATTTTGAACATTCGTTTGTAAAATTCCAAAGTGTCTCGCATAGATTGCCTCATGACTTTCCTTAAATTGGATGATCTCACTCTTGGCAGATAACGTAGGTGTGTCACAAAGCAGTTACAGATAATAACCGGCAACAAGTAGTAATTGACGATAAAGTCCTTCGGACGAATTATATCGCTGAACTTGGCCGGTAATGATAAATAACGATGTAATATTTTCACTCTGACTTACCACCACAGAGTAATTATTATTATTACGGTTTGCCTATCTGTCCTCCAGTTACTTTTTCCTCGATGTAGTTAACCGAGATGACAGGGGGTATTTGTTTGTTACTACCCAGATCGAGGTACTTGTAATAAATTACTGCTGTGAAGAGTTGCTACAGCAACAATGTCTTTAATCGTCTGTCACATCATGTATTTTAACAAAGCACAAACTTCTTTCAATTGACAGTAACTGTAATTTAATGCCGATGTGGATTGGACGTTATTAGGATTTGACCTTTGAATTTGGCCATGTGGCAAAGGTTAACCTGGAACGTCGACGTTGATTTGGTTATTTTAGAAAAAGGTGACATTCGGGGGTTCGTAGAACATACTCTTCAAAAGTTTACAAATCTCAACCAACAACATTTTAAAGCTGTTTCATGGCACCGTAGGAAAAATAATAAATCTACATTCTCTTGTTGCCACGATGTTTTTCCAATTTAAAATCTTCCGAATCAACTAACCGATTGTTTGTAATTCCAATCGCTCTTTTAATATTTGAAACATAAAACCTTTTGAACGTGATACTTCATAATAAATTGGAGCACCATGCGGTGTAATGAATAGAAAAACGATTAGTCTTAATGAAGTGTAAACAAATGCTCTAGATCAAGTGTAAGGTAAATAACCGAAGGTGTTATATTCCTATTGATAGATACTTGTGCTTACCCTGCAACTTTCTAAAAGTGATTTTTAATAGTGGGGCATTCCGCTTTTAACCTCGACCCCTTTCGATTTGGTTGAAACTGTTATTGTTTTCTACCCCAGTAAAAACCTCTGAGAATTTTTTAAAATTTTTTCGCCCAACTCAAAAAAAGATGAATTTTTGAAAAAATTGTTTTTTTTTAAATAACCATAACTTTTTTCAAAAATTGAGTTTTCGCGACGTTTTTTTTTCAAAATTTTTGTTTTTAAATGAATTTTTTGAAAAAAATAGATCAAAATTATCTGGACCTATCTTCACTGTTTCTTTTTCAATTTTCGAAAAAAAACCGATTTTATCGATAATTACCATTTTTGAACTTTTTTTTTCTTATAAAAAAGTGACATTTTTTATAAATCCTCAAATTTTGAGGCGTTTTTCGTTTTTTATTTTTTTTATTGATTGAAAAAAGAATTCCAATTTAGCTTATTTCACATAACACCATTTTGAACATTTTTGAAAATGTATTTAGAATCCCAAAATTGAAAAAATTTATTCTATGCAGCGATTGATGACAATTTCAAAAAGTCAAAAAAGGATGGTTTCAAAATGATTTATTTGAATTCAAATGCGTTGCATGTATTTTTTTAAAGCCCACTATTCGTCCAAAAATAAACCAAATAACAACTTTTTTTTCTTTTTTTTTTTTTTTGGTTTTGTTTTTGGAAAAAAATACAAAAAAATTATTCAAAACGATCTTCTATTTTTTTCTTAACTTTTTTAAAAAAATCGAAATTTTTTTCATATTTACCTCTCAATTTTTTCTTTCCAATATTTTTTTTCAAATTTGGGATTCTATATACTTTTTCAAAAATTTTCAAAATGGTATGTGAAATAAACTAAATTTAAAAAAAATATTTTTTCAATCGATAAAAAAATAGAAAACGTAAAATCACCACTAAAAAAATTTGAGGATTTATAAAAAATTTCAGTTTTTTATAAGAAAAAAAAAAAAATTCAAAAATGGTAGGTATTAATTCATCGAGAAATTTTCGTATTTTTTCGAAAATTGAAAAAAAAACATTGAAGATAGGTCCAGATAAATTTGATCTATTTTTTTTCAAAAAGTACCTATATTTAAAAACAAACATTTTGAAAAAAAAACGTCCCGATAACTCAATTTTTGAAAAAGTTATGGTTATTTAAAAAAAAAGCTAAGGTTTTCAATGCGGTACACCATAACAATAAAAAAATCACTTTTGGAAAGTATCTATCAGGAGGTATTAAAAATATCTGTCCCAGCTTGATTAAAACCGTCCGTTTTGAAGAAAAAGAATTAAAAAAGGTCCTGCAATCTAAAAAATCTGGTTCAAGGAGTGACGAGATGTATAAGTCCCATTTATGGTACTACGAGTATTTATTGTTTCTCACAGACCAGGAAATACCAAGAGAAGAGAGTTTATTCGTCCATTCACAAATAATTAAACCAATCTACCGGCTCTAGTCGTAATTCATGCAAAAGATTTACGTACGGGTAAAACTGCCAAAAAGAACGTGTGTTTATGGGGGGGCCTTAAGATCTGATTTCTGAATAAATAAAAGTCAAGTGTCTATTACGCTTTCGAATGTAAGGACGCCAAACTAAAAATGAATGTGTAATGTTTGTAACTTGGAAAAATTTGCGAGGTTTAACTGAAAATACACCGTGATCGTATCCTGAACTATATTTATCCACTGTTTATTTACATAGTGTGATGTCATATATTTTTTAAACGACTATTTTGAAAATAGTATTACCCCATCAATGAAATTTATTTTTGATGTGATATATGACGTCCAGGTACTTTAAACAAAAGAAATCCTTACGAATATTGTAGCTCAATATTTTTTTAAACGTCAGCGTCCTTTTTAAGTTGAAGTTTCGTCCTCTTTTAGAATTCGCCTCTTCATATCTGAATCAATTATATTCCTTAATGATGTTATATACAGGGTGATTCACAAATTATTTAAAAAAAAATTAAAAATATTTTTTGACGTTTAACACCTTGTATCTTTTTAACGAAGCGCCCTACGTAAAAACTTTATAGGAAAGAAACCCCTTAAAATTCACCAAAGAACACGAGGTTTCATCATCACAATTTGTGAATCACCCTGTAGAACGTAGACCTAGAGAACAGTCTACTTTTATATTGATAATAAATTGTACTAGACTGTAACATAATTACCTAAATATATTTTGGCGTAGTAGCTTTTAAATACCCATTAAGTGCTAAATACAATTTAGTTTATATATTTCTCTTGAGAAATAGACTAAATAAACATTTTAGACGCCGTAGCCGCCTTAAATTTGAGACATACGTATTTGTATAAATTATTTTCATGTCCAACGAAAATAACATCTCGTAATGAATTTCGCAAACATGTACAGGTTTTTTTTTAAGTAAACAGGACTTTTTAAAAACAAGAAAAGTTTTTTTGATAAAACCGATTTATTTTACACAATATTTTGTGTACTCAATACATGCATGGTCGAATTAATCTTTTAGATCGTCGACCGGAATGTCCTTCAGGATGTCGGTACAAGCCTTTTGGATGGCTTTGACGTCCACAAACCGCTTTTATTTAATCGACAAATGAATTTTTCCGAAATGGTAAAAGTCACACGGTGCCAAATCAGGCCAATACGGGGAGTGGTTGATAATTAAAATCCGATTTTTAGCGAAAAAATCGGTCACAAGTTAATAATAAAGTGGAAATATACAGGGTGAGTCAGAAAGAATGGGTTAACACTAAGCTATATATATATTAGACACCAAAATGTTATGTTTGAGCTCATCATGCCTTATATGAATGTCGCTGGTTTAAGAAATACAGGGTGTTCAAGGTTTAGATTTTATTTAGAAAAATTTCTCAATAATTGAGAACGTTTTGATAGCATGACTGAAAATTGGTAGTGTTGGGTTTTTTGGTGTGAGAATTACGAATTTAAAGCTTATTTTGACGTTGCCCCTAGAGGGCGCTAGTTTCACCGTATTATTTAGGTAAAGTAAATCAAAACATATTTTTTTATCTGTTGAGCTATGCTTAAAAATCTAAGACACCGTTCAATTCTACTTAAAAAATGTACTCTAGTGTAGGTCGCCTAACTTTATCGGTTTCCGAGTTATTTGCATTTAAAAGTTTCAATATATTTTGTGGTGATTTTCTTTCAGGGGCTGATATTGCTGTTTCTTTTCTAAAAAGGCTTATGTCAAATGTTAATAAATATTAGCGTAACATATTATTTTGGTATCTAGTACCTCCAGCTTAGTGTTGACTCATTCTTTTTGGCTCACCCTGTATAGTTAACCGTTATGGGTGTTAGATGATTATAAAAAGAGATTTTATTTTAAGAAAGCTATTGACATAATATTTCTGCTATAACCGTCACTTCTTTGTGACATTTTTTTAACGTATTGTAGCTAAAGGGGCAATAAAGGCACTCCACTTCAGCGAGCTGAGTCCAACAAAGAAGTAATATATTCAGAACTATTAAGTGCACGATTTCTATTTCCGTACAATGACAAACTCAATAGGCTATCTCCGAGGTGCCTTATTTTAATGGGATCTGTAACCTGACTTTCTGTTATTTAGAAAAGGTCAGTTTGGCACAAGGTATTGTGCGGTTAAATTGAAGTTTTTTTTTTTCAGTACATAGCACAGCAATTGGAATGTACAAATGATAAAGGTGTGCCACAGAAAGTGTCTTCTAACGAAAGTTTGATCCAATAATTTTGTATAGAATGAATAAATTTTTTTCTTGAAAACCGTGCGAGATAGAAAAATCATTAAAAAAATTATGGCGCAAACATCAGTCTGCTCTTTCTATTTCAAAAAAATGTTCCTTAAAAAATTGATTTAACTAATTTCTATCTCTATTTTTAATATTGTTAAGTATCATTTAACAATACTAGAAATATAATAGAATTGCAATCGAATGGTAAAAAGTTTTCATCCATACAAGTCTTTGTGAGGCGCAAATTTCTCACTATACATAATTAACCTTGTTGTAATTAGGGTAGTTTACAAGCCTTCGGACATGAATGGGTACTTCCGGTTATATCACCCCCGTAAAAGCCGATCCCATTTTAGTTATGACGTAAATGGCTACTACCTTCATAGCTAGGACAAAGATTTATGTTTAGTAAGGAACATAGTGTATGCATCTATATTTAAAATCCATTAATGGACCTTAATATACCCCGAGGCATAGGCGGGACAAAGTTTTAAAATGATGAAGTATAGGAGAACAGGAAACTTTTGTAGACAGAAATTTTACTTAAATAGTTTAATGGATAACCAATCAGCGATGTTAAAATTGCATTTTAAAGTTTTGTTTGTTTACTTAACTTTTTGGATGTTTGTCATTGTTGTCATTAAAAATAATAATAATCGCCTTTATCGAAGAAAAAACAGAAAGAAGTGACAACAGTGCTAACAATAAGGAAATATAAAACAGAGTATACATATGTATAACAGAAGAAGAAAACAGCATGTGTGTTAATGTCCTTGTGAATTTGCTAGTGGTCGAAAAATTACGACAATATAAAAACCGTAAGAAAAATTGTACAAATATATAGGAAAGTCTAAAATAAAATTTTTTGGGGTAGTTTGCTATAAGTGTCCCTTTTAGTCCCGCATATGCCCTGAAGGAGAGCACACCCTTCTGCAAACACTGCAAAAATATCCACTTCCGTTTGAAGAAGTGTCATGAATACGAAATGTCCTTGGAAACGTGATCGTCAGGCCATCAGTGTTTTATTGACATCTTTTTACGCCTTTTAACTTTTGAGGGATGTTTGTAGTTTCAGTATATCAAACAGTATCGGTTTTTTCTCTGATGTATAATTTTTAGGGTGAATTTTTTGTTTAGGTAAGCTTGGTTTACAAATACGAAGATATATAGATTCAATAGGTTACAATTAATCTATAAAAGTGAAGCCGCAATTTTCGTAATAGAATATAACGATTATATGAGACATTATGTTGTCATTGTTTGCATATAACTTGAAATATTATGAAGATACCAGGATACCTATTAGATGAGAAAAAAAACTCATCTATACCTGTCGATATATTCAGCAGTAACTGTATTTCCACGCCTACTAATTTATAGATGTCAGGACATCAAGTTGATTGATTAACAGGTGCTGTTTTAATTCGATTTACTTTGAAAGAAACGATAAAACTAAAAGTAACTGTCGGCACACAAAATATTTGCCTTTTCATTTCATTATACACATTACAGAGTAAATGAAAATAGACAATTTTTCAGAAACGGTCATTTTAATTTTAGAAAGCGCAATTTTATTTTCGACAATAATTTTGAAATACGTTATTTATATTTTAAATTAATTCTATTTTAGAAAGTGTGAATTTGACTTCAAAATTTTTCAGATTTGCCTAACCAAAAAATCTCACTGGAAAAATATCCGCATTTTAAATATTTAGTTGTTAACGTTTCGAAAATCTATATGTTCCATCTTCCAAACATTTTTTGACTAAAATGAAGTGGTTAAAATTATAAGTATATCTACAAAGTATTATTCAAACACGTTATTATCTCCTATCCTAATCCTAATTATCGTTATAATTAGACGATATTTTCAGACCACTAATTATTAGAAAAATATAAAAAAATTAACTTTTTAATTTTTGATTACTTGTTTTCGACGTTGATATAATAATTTCTTTATTTTAATTTTAATTGATACAATCATACATTTAAAAAAAATACAAAAATTTTGAATTGGCAACTTGATGAATGCCGAGGTCTGGCAGGATATTTATAACTTTTTTAAATTGCAGACCTATTTTTAATTTTTGGTACCTATAGGGTGAAATCCTGACATTGCCTCTTAATGATAAATTTTTGTATATATACAGGGTGTCGCGCTTAAATATGATACAAGCCTGTAACTTCTTTATTTTTTGGTCATTTCAAAAATTTTTATTTGGGAATGTAGGGGAAAAAAATTCTATCTAACTGTGATACTGTGTGTTTTTATTAATGCAATTCACGGCCAACTAATACGCGTTTTATTGACATCAAAACAGCTGATTGATATTAGCGATTTTTTTTCCAAAACGCATCCTAGTTGGCCGTGAATTGCATTAATAAAAACAGCAGTATCACAGTTAGATAGTCTTTTTTACCCTACATTCCCATATAAAAATTTTTGAAATCGGCCAAAAAATAAAGAAGTTACAGGCTTGTATCATATGACACCCTGTATACTGAGAAAAATATAGGATGGGATCTTGAAAACGAAACAGAGCAAATAATTCTCAGGAAAATTATTAATTTTCCGAAAAACAGAATTTCACAGGATCTAACGACACTTGAGTGTACAATAATTCAATAAACATAGAAATCTAAATAAAAAATTTGAATAAATTTGGAACGAATTCATTGAAGATGGATTTTTCGAGACAAAACGCCTTAATCTGGTTAGAGCTGAGGCAGTACAGCAATGGGGGTCATGAAGGTTTGCAAAAAATGCAGTAAAATTTCCAGGGTCGTATTTAAAAAAATTAAGTTCCTGGAGAGACGAAACGTTACATATAAAAACTGATTATGCCATTCGATAGAGGGCAAAAAGTTGCCATGAGAAAGTGTTCTTCTTTTTTCAATATCACTTCAAATAAGGCTGTAATGAAACAAAAACCAATTTCCAAAGTTTCGGTTTTTTTCAAATATTTCGAAAATTAATCATGATTTTTTAGAGGCATAATGTTGGTGCCCTGATTATGCAACTTTGCCCCCATTTAAGCTACTTCGTATCCTTTACCGAGATCCCTGTAGTGAGAAGCGAATTTGTATTGTAACAGCCTGTATGTTAAAAATTATAGGAGCCTGTTGAAAAAAATGTCTATTTTAGCCTTTCATCTATCTATTTGTCGTACGAACACATGGAACGGGTTCCAATTCGTTATGCAAATCCCATTACAGTAGCGAAACCATCTAAAATCCAGCGGAATTTCCGCTCGTTTGCCGTCTAATTTCCACAACAAAGGTCGAAGGTGAAGTTGCGCACGTCGCTTGTGTTTGTTCAAAACTAATTTTATACGTCAATCGGGCTCGTCTTTTGAGTAGAGGCGACTTCGAACGTAGGAAGCATTTCACATTCTTTGTAGGGTTAATAAATTAGATTTTCTTGGAAATGTTCAATGGGTGTATCAAAGGTTGGTTAATGAACGACCTCTTGCGTTAACTGCGAAGTGTACTTGGTAATTGCAGCCCCTTTGTTGAGGATATTTAATTAGATGTTAGTTAGATTCTTCCTGAGACATTCAGTGTTATATGAAATTGTTGCGGAGGGAAAAAACGTGGAAATGTTTATTCTTTATTAGAAACATATGAACAACGTCAACAAACGACGTGATCAACAATAAAACTGACGTAACTATTAACTGTATTATTAAAATTATCTTAAAGTTAATGGTTCAGGTTCCATTCTAAGGAAAAAACGTCTAGATATTTTCAAAACTTAAACTGAGAGGTAGATTCTTTCATTTTCTGTCTAAAAAGTGCTTCTTGGTGGCTATTCCATTTTATTGCCTTTGTTACCATCTCCAGTTGTGGTAATAACATTTTGCAAACTTTTGACTGCATGCGCTTTATTGTTAAATCCGTCAAGCGTATATTTTATATTTGAATTTCCTGTAATACAAAATTTTTTGCTAATAGCAAACTCCAAGAAATAAATATCACTGATTAAAAAGTTTGTTCCAGTATTCTACCGACAATATAGTTGCTCTTGCTGGTAAAGGAATGATTTTTTTTTGGTGTTGTTCAATACCCATCTAGAGCAACTTTCATGAATTTTTTGAAATTTTTGTTCCAATCTGTCAAGAAGCTATTAACATTTGAATATTTTGGTTAAAAAAATTTCAAATGCTTGTAGATATCGTAAACTATTTTTTTCATTTTGGTCTTTTTGAGATATAGTTTTATAAAAAAAATATGAAAATTAATTTTTTTTAGTTTTTTTTATTTGTAAACCAAAAAAGTGTATTTATGTCAAAATAAGACTTTTTTTTCCTATGAACGCGAGTCCAAAATAAATTTTAACTCTACATCTGTCAATATCTCGGAAAAGGTTAGTCTGAGAGATTTCGACCAAGGATACCTTTTTTGCTTAAAATTGATCGGGGAACAAACGCATTAATACGACACGTCAATGTACAGGGTAGCAAAAAAGTTGGAGCCAATTTAATTCAACCTACCTGCTATTTATAATCTTATAACTCTTTGTACTGTTGTTTGATGTATATCTGCCAGTTTAGTGGATACTTTAGTGGGGGTTTTCGCCTGTTTGTGTCCCAAATGGCAAATAAATAAATAAATAAATAAATAATAAATAAATAAACCTTATAGGTGGCGCTCTCTATAAGCAGCGTCAAAAGCAATGACATATTTAAATTAACCATCCTAAAAAGCCCCGTATCTCAAGTTTTATGCGTACATTGGAATCTCTGGAAATTATTCATAAAAAAATAAAAAAAAATAAAAAAAATTGAAACCCTGTATATCGGAAACTAAGCATGTGTGGACATACGTTTATAGGAAAATCTTATTTTGACTTCAAAAATACACCACTAAATTCTTTGTACTGCATTTTAAATCACCCTGTATAAATGTTTTCACTAAATACAGATGGTCAAAAATATAACAAGTATTATGGCATTATGCAAAACAAACTTTTTAAGACTGCAAAAGAAAAAAATCCCCAATATTTAGTTTAGTTAATAATTTAGATTAATGACTATGCTAGCAGAATTAGTTTAAAAAAAATTGTATTTTTAGTAATTAGTCATCGCTATTTACTTCTATATATATATTTTTTTATTTGAAAAAAAATTAAAATAAAAAAATCCCACTATAAAACGTCTGATAAATTTACATATTGAAAGATGATTTTTTTTTGAAAATTTTTCGAGCAAGGAAATAGCCATTCTTTTTCAAAAAGCACTTTTTTTGTTTAAAATTAAAAGAAAAATGTATTTTTATATTTTTTTTATAAAATTAATCTCCAAACTAACAAAATGAAAAACAAAGTTTATGATATCTTTAGTTACAGTTATTTGAAATTTTTTTATCCAAAATATTCAAATACTCAGCTTCTTGAGAGGGCGAAATAAAAATTAAAAAAAATTAATCTGCTCTAAACGGATACTAAATGATACCAAATAATCAGGAAAATTAAAAATGGTCGGGTCATGGCCTCAGTGATGTGGCATGGAATGTCCCATAGTAGTCCAATTAAATGGTTAAAGGCCCCCTAATACACTACATATTATTCCAATTAAATGGGCCTTTAAATTGCAATTTTGGTCAACTTGACTGAATTTTTGATATAAGTTAGTTTTAGGTTTATAAAACAATAAATGACAGTAATTTTTTTAACCCCCGGTCAGGGGGTTTTTCAAGATAACTCAAAAGGAGTAAGAGCTAAAAAAAAATTCTTATAAAATTTCTGGAGCATAAAATTCTACATAAAAATGGTCTATTGACTTTTTCTTGTACTATTAAAATTAACAGAGTTAGGGTGGCTAGAAGTTAAGGGATGATTTCAGAAATTTAAACCGTAACCAGAAAAACGAATGAATTTTATAATATTTTTTCTTCAATCTACTCTAAAAAATGTAAACTTTATTTTTAGATAAATATTTTTTAATTTTTAATAAAAAAATTATCAAGAATTTCAATTTTGTTGTATGCTGTTCGATTGATTATTTAAAATAATGAAAAGTTGCTTTCGAAATTTTGTTTTACGACAAAGATAAAAAATCAAGTTCGCTTTGTGAAATTGTTATAACTTTTTTATTAAAAATTAAAAAATATATCTATTTCTCTAAAAATATAGTTTACATTTGTTTAGGGTAGATTGAAAAAAAAATTATAAAATTCCTTCATTTTTCTGCTTGTTATGATTTTAAATTTCTGAAATCATCCTTTAACTTCTAGTCTCCCTAGCGGCCCACAAGGAACCAAATAAATTTGACAATTAAAAACCTGTGACAGTTGATTGTTACTTACCTGTCAGGGCCAACCTAAAATGTGAGAAACAAATGGAAACATCATTTTAAGAAAAGGGAATTGTCTATTCGTAAATAAAATGAAATCCACTGCGTTTAGGTATAGGGAAACTTTAATTTTAGTGCAGAATGCGAATACATTAAAAAAATTAGGGTTTTCCATTTAAAAATTTCGAGTTTTCCACATTTTCTGAACTTCATGTTCGATAATTTTTTTTGACCACCCTGCATAAAAATTGGAAAATTTTCATGTCAAATTCGATAAATTTGGTCTTCCTCTACAAAATGTCCAATTTGCACAAAAAAATAAACCTATGTTTCCCGGAAAAAAATCAAAATAGGTATCTCGGAAACGGTCAATCCTAAGTATGGAGTGTGCTATATGTTTTCTAATATGTTTTCTACTTAAAAATAAATGCTCTAAAAATAAGAAAGTTAGTGTCGACTTCCGGTATAACCGGAGCACGATGACCTTGAAAATATTGTAGCTTGGTAGGCTATCCATCGATGGAGACTAACTTATATAAAAAATTCAGTCAAGTTGATAAAAATTGCGATTTATAGGCCCATTTAATTGGACTAAATAAGATTATTAGTGTACGTCAAAGAAATGTTTGTGTAATAATTGTTAAATGCGAGATTATTTGCAATCGTTTCCAAAAAACAACACGTCTCTGTCTAAGATTGAATCCGTCATAGTCATAATTCACTAAACTTTCGAGCATTTTTAGATGGACTGTACTCATTCACCAGTTATTAAAGACGCCTGAATATCAAGTAAATAATTTAAAAAAATGTTTCATCAGAGGAAGTTGTTGAGTCAGAATCTTTCATCACACAGAAAAATCTCAAACAGCTCTCATTTATTCTCGCACAGATAAGTACCTGGTTTGCATTCCGCCAGCTCCTTGTGGATCCGCACCAGGGAATGTATGGATTTATTCAGCACATCTTGCAATTTATTGTGTACCACGACCATGCCCTCCAACCCAGCGGCGCCGTCGGCCCCTTTGTCTTCCCTAAGACGCGTCAATTCGCGTGATAGATCAGAATTTATATCGGTTGACGATCGTATAGTTCTCGCGTAAAATAACTTCTTGTGCCGCAAGTCCTCTTGTCCGGTAGTTGTTGCTTTTTGGAACAGAACGGACGCGGGAGTATTTCTGGGCGTCTGGTGGGTTTTGTTGTCGGATATGATGACCTTCTCCCCGTTCGGAAGCGTCTCGATTTGAGGGAGACTTGGTAACGCGATGTACATGTCTAAAAATGAATTGTTAATGGTTGAAGTCGTGGTGGAACATATACTCACTTGGAGAACTCGATGGTTTATTGAGTGGTTTGATTATAGGAAGAGGAAGAACAGATCTGTTCCTAACTTCCACACTTGCTGTACCATTCCTGTTATCGGAAATAGTGTTTCCAATACTTGAGGTGCTAATTCCTTTTGGTCTCGATTCACGAGCCACGTGGTTTCCAGTAAGCAAGCTTTTATTGGATGGAGGTGCTTTTCTTGATTGGTTTTGGTTTTTGTGGGGGTTGTACAGTGGATCCACTGGACTTTTCCGTCTCTTTTTATTCTTTCCAACCGCGATATTTTCTAAGTTTAAGCAGCATTTCGAATAGTCGGTTTTCATAAGCGACTGGACGTTGGCTAACACTCTTATTCGTCTGCAATTTGATACATGATTTGTTATTTTCAAAACTACAAGTTTATTTGCGGGCGGAAAGCACATAATATTGCCTCTGTTTGGAATGGACTTACGATGTTTCCTTCTTCACGTATTCCATAAGTTGAGCACAATGACGTCTGAGGTCAGTTATTTGAGAAGGATCGCAGCTGAAACAGGTCCAATCGTCGTTGCCTTTAATTTCGGACAACTTCTTTCTGCCGAGGTTGTTCCGGATACAAGACTTATTAAAAGGAATACATGATTTTTAGAATAGTCAATTTGACAATAAATGGACTTAAGGTGACAAAGCGCAAGTTTGAATTTTCGTTTTTAGATATCGTTTTGCATCTAGGTTTGAGGAACCATTGGAACTTGCTTTCTTACTGATTATTTCATAGAATCTGTATTTAGTAGAAACTTTGTTTACTATTTTTTCTCCCTGAATCGAATTCAAGTATCCTGAGAAATAAATATACCAGCAACAACACAAAAGTTAATACATTTATTTTCTTATTTACGTTTATGGGTACAAATTTATGTAAAAATGTAAAATTTCCAATTAAAATATACCCACGCTGTCTTCTAAGAATACTTTGAGTGTAATTTAGTTTTTTATTATGTGAAAGTGTTATTTTGTTATGCAACTTGAAGACATTTAAAAAAAGAACTCGGCATTTTTGAAGCTCATAAGATATTATAGTCTTTCCGATCTCAATTGAAGAACCAAGAAGTTGGCAATATGTACCAGGTTCGGTCGCTGACGCAGCAACTCGCCATTGAAATATTTAAAAAAATTGTTCCCATATTTATTTAACCATACCCATATACAGATCTGGTCAAACTAAACGTGGAGGTGGTAGAAATGCATACGCCAAGTTGAAGAATGCGCGGGGGCAAACGGCGTATAACACAACTGCACTGGGCGACTGGGCAATAAATCTCAGTTGTTGATAAGTGGTTGACAAATTGCCTAGCAGTGCAGTGCAGCAATACGGAATTTGGTGTGACTCAGGTAATTTTTATTTATTATAGGCACCTTCTATTAATCATTCATATTACAATTGCCAAAGAGAGAAATAAGAGGGATATTTTGTTTACTAATATTATTACAACATGGCATTTTGGGGACCTTTTGAAAAGAAAACGAAACGAAATTTACTTTCAATATAATAAATTGTTTGAGGACATAAATAATTAATATATGTTGTTGGCCAAATGAACTTATAATAGAATTTTTTTACTTTTTGCAGAAAACTCTTTTAGGGGAGCCTATGAAACTCATTAAATTTTATTGCTGGGTGTTTTTATATATGCTCAACTGACTTCGGAAAGACTATATTAATTACCTTTAAAAATAAAGTAACTATAAAGAGAACAATTTTGACAGCGATTTAATTACATGTCGTGGAGTAACCACTTCTTCAGTTCAAAGAACTGTTCGTCTGATTGTAACTCTTAAATTAATTTTAAAATAAACCACGTTTTTGTAAAAATTGAGTTATTGAGTTAAATGGAGTTAATTAAATTGAGTATTAAGTTAATTAAGTTAAAACAAAGCAAATATTGCATTAACAATAATCAAAATTGTTAAAACTTATTGAGAACTTCTGGAATCTTTCCCGACTTACATACTGCATAAAAAGAGGTGAATAGTTGTGACTGGAAATAGCATGTCATCCGCGTTTTTTGTAGTAAATTGTATGTAGTATGTAACTCGGGGATGATTCCAGAGGTCCTCAATAAGTTCTAACAAGTATGACTTATTAATTTTAAACGCCGTTTTACGGTTTCAACGGTTTTGGTTATTGAAAATGTTTATTACTAGTGTTGTTGCTCTTTATCACTTCATTCTTAATATACAAACAATTTTGAATACTGCTTGAGAGATAATATCGACATGGCACCTAAACTAATGTCCAAGAAGTACTCGTAAACATGTAGAAAATAAATAAAAATGTCGAATTTAAAATTTTACTCACAGTGCAAAACACGAATTCGCATTTGGAGCAGCAGACAACGTGCCCCCCCTGCCCGCACCACCTGCAATATATCTCGCTGCCGTCGTCCTCTTTCTCGAACTCCCCGCTGATATAAAACTCGTAGCATTCCTTGCATATCAGCACCCTCAGCAGGGGGTGCACAAACCTATTGTCGTGGTCACTCAGTGCGCTGCCCAAGTGGTCGTTGCAGGCGGTGCAGTGAACCTTTGTGTACTGCACTGGATCGGCTGGAAAAAAAGCGGTTGCGCGTGATTTCTTTAAAACCTCGAAAATTCTGCCACATTGGTATGTAGAGCAGTCACGACCGCCGATAAAAGTGACTTGTGATCAATAATTTACTAGTACACTTATTTTTGTGTCCAATTATTTAAATTTAAATTACCTGCATCAAATGTCTTCTCCATTATTCCAATTTCTTCAGTAGTTAAGTCTAGTAGTGTTACTAAAATTGGAACAATATAATATCGTAATTTCAAATGATATATTATGGATTTACCATCTGATTTCTCACTTTTCTGTTCAGGACCACGAAATTTAAGTATTGAGTTTTTGTCTTCATATTGGTTGTTATTTGGTTGATCTAAAAGTAATGAAATGGCACCACAATGTTTTTTAATGTATTTAAATATTTCAAATTCCAGAACTACAATTTATTCTTAAAATTGTTAAAAACTTATTGAGAACTTCTGGAATCGTCCCCGGTTACACACTACATAAAAAGAGGTAAAAAAAATCTGGTCTTAAGTTATCAAAAGGAATCTCAGCGTTAAGAAATTGTTGTTAAATCGTTTTTTGAAAGTTTTTTTTGTAAATTTATAAATATCAGTCGAGAAAAAAATTGAAACACGGACTCATATACTTCATAGGTATCAACATAAAGTACTTAAGAACTTAAGGAATATAAATTACCATTATTAATGAAAATAGGGGTGTCTCCTAGTTCCAAAATAATATCCGGACAAAATAAAGAAGGGTCAATGTTATCCAGCTCAAAATTGTGTTCAAAACAGTGGACGTTTTCGAATACATCATTTGTCGAAGACACTTCTTCATTATTTACCTCATTGTCGACTTTGTCGTCTGCGGTGAAAGACATATTCTCTGAAAATAAAAACATATTGTATAATAGGTATATAAACACAATTTAATTATTTAAAACCGTACAACCTGATATATTACCGTTGAAAGCTTTATTAAACAAGCGTATTGTTGTGCTATTATTAAGTAGGTGAAAATAATTCGTTCCAAAATTAAACTTAATGGTTTCTTACCACGAAACGGAAACATAATTTCATTTGTAAGCGTCTTAGAAATGTTTACTATTCACTTTACGCGGGGATTTATTCACTTTCAATCTGACGCGTATTCTTGTAACATCAACAATATGCCCCAACAAAGAAATAACTAAAATGAGTAAAATGTCATTTAACCACAGCACTCGTGGCTGTCAACAGTTCACTTGCCTTGACAACAGAGAAAATTAAGAATTTTGTGCGTTTTCGTATTGAATTAATACTGTATAGGTAGGTATTTCTATTGTTTTTTTCTTGTCGAAGTTAGAATAAAGTTTTTTCTTTTGATACCGTGTGTTTTGCTAAAGATTTCTTGCATTGGTGATTGTTGAATAGGCGGATGTCAGATAGCAGTTTTTAGAAGAAGAAGAAGACTTATGTTCGGTAATAAACTTCAACTAGAAATTAAAAATAAATACGAGTATATTAGCATTGGTGGTATAATAGGGAGGAGAATTTGCTTGTAGAATAACGAGTGCTATAGTTATCGGTGGTTTATTTTTTTTAATAACGCATTTTTTTGCAGATGTGATAAGTTATCAAAAATTTTGGAAAAATTATAACGATTATAACACTATTTGACATAGGAAATAGTCGTAATTCAGTAGTTCCTAGCACTTCAGTCACAGATTGTTGTAAGAATTAATTGTTAAGTTATAAGATAGTCAGAACAATAGTTTAAAAGTTAGGTTAAGAAGTCGGTAATGTAGGACTCTACCGGGTGACCAATCCATTGATTGAAATATTCTCTCTTCAGTCAACGACTAATCTCAATCTCGGATACCTACTGCCTGATCAGTGTCTGATCTTAGTTGCTGATATATGAAATTGATACTTTTGAAAAAGCCGACTTCTTTTATTTCTTTTTATTATGGAATATACTACAATTAAATATACACTTGTACGACGACGACCTTATAGGGGGTATACATTAAAATGTAGTAAGTCTCTTTTATTTTGATATTATTGGAAAACTAATTATTTTGCTTTAACAACAGTTAAAAAACTAAAGTTGATTTTTAAAAGACAGAATTCCGTCTATCTCGTGTCTATTGGTAGATTACGTACATAATGTATTTAAGTAAAGGAAAAGGAGTGTTCAATGAGATAATGTTATTTAGGCGTGGTCTTGATATGTTAGCAATTCCAGAGAACCATTTTAGTATCTATTTCAGTTTGGTGTAATAGCAATCGTATTAAAATTTATTTACAACAAAAAACAGCATTGCTTATAAGTACGTACATACAAAAAAAACTTTTGTTGAGCTAGATATGGAATACTTTTGTATAGGCCAGGAAAAAGCTGGGAAATTACCATTTCGCGACTTTTTGTTTCGGCAAGATTGTTTACAGGCTGGTTAATTGTATAATTTTTACGTAAATTCACGTTTTTCGCTTATAACTTTTTTCCCTTCATTTCCACGAGATTGACAGTTTGTAACTCCGTCGTTTTTCAACAAATCTAGACGATTTTTTTAACTTAAAGCTATTTTCATAAGCTTTCCGAATATGTAATAATATATAACTATATTACGCGCGTGCGTCGTATATTTCATTTTGCAACTAATGCTAAAAAATAAAAAAACTTTCCAAGTTGCAAATTTGTAATTAAAAAAAAGTGATCGATTTCATTGTATTATTATGAAATCTACAATGAAAAAAGTCGATGTCAATACGTTCTGGTAATAATAACGCAGTTTATTAACGTTTAATTCAACTTTTGATCTAATCAATATTTTTTGACGCTCGAGGGCTAGTTTTGCAGGTCTTTTGAAGACGAAAAAAAAAGTACTTCAATGTTTTCTCGTGGAAATGAACGGAAAAAAGTTATAAGAGAAAAACATGAATTTACGTAAAAATTATACAATTAACCACCTTGTAAACAATCTTCCCCCCATTTTTATTACTATGGAAACTAATATGTTATTGTACATAATATTTAGCATCTATAGTGATAAATTCAGCTTGCCGGAACAAAAAGTCGCGTCCAACTCTATATTTTCTGGCCTATGTACGCAAGAGAGAGGGGGAGTTTAACAAAGGATAACTAAGACGAACATTTCTCTAATGAACTGCTAAGTCTAATTGAAAAGGCAGATTAAGCCTGCTCTCTGCCACCCCTCCGTTTTTGATATTCAAATTTATTAATGAACTCACAGCCGTCTAATTATCTTAAGACAAGATAACTTTGTTAGAACTATCTTAATGGAATAAAGTCACTGTCAGTGTATATTTAACAACGAGGCGAAATATTTTTTCAATTTATTGTCTTGTTCAATTAAGTCACCGCGATTTTATATAATCGACATCCAAGTCACATTTCCCGTTCTTTCCAAAAATGGTCTTGTGGTTATCATTTTTGGTGACTACAGAGATATTATGAACAACGAAATTTGAATACCTTGATAATAAGAACTTGAAACATAAATGCAAGTTTTCTGTTGTATCTATGTATTGTATCGAACTACAAATCGGTCTTAGATTGCTTTCAATTAAAAACAGTTGATGTTATTGTAAGTCAGAATTGTCTAGTAATATCGAACCTAGAAAATCCTCGACCATGGCACTTCAAAAAATTGGGGAAACGATCAGAAAAAGCGCAAAGTTTATTAGGGACTTTTACCGATGTATTTTTGACTATTTCTAGACGAATAAGTACCTTTAAGTCAGTTTTTGAATATACTTTTTTTATCACTTTTTTATTCTGGAACACATACTTGGTAA
The DNA here is from genome assembly GCF_000390285.2 of Anoplophora glabripennis. Lineage (NCBI taxonomy): Eukaryota > Metazoa > Arthropoda > Insecta > Coleoptera > Cerambycidae > Anoplophora > Anoplophora glabripennis. The sequence continues at coordinate 1,026,151 of NW_019416376.1, read as the reverse complement.
ATTCGACTAAGCCTTGATTCTGGTTAGTTTCCGAGGAACCTTTCAAGTCGAAATAAAAGCATCCGGAACATTATCCTTAGGGACACAATGGGGGTACGGCCGACCCAGATCCAAACCCGAAGGACTTCCCGGCGGTGGTGACGTAGCGGGAACCCCGCCGCTGCAGAGCCGGTGGAGGCGCACGCTCGGGAACGCCGTCCGTGCACCAGGACGTCGTCGTCAATCGATGGCCGGGTGCCCCGAAGACTGCCAGTGTTGTCTGTGGTTATGGCGGTGCGGATACGGAACTGAACGATATGTGACATGTGATCGTGTCTATTCCTCCATAATTGCCCCCCACATTAAAAGCTAAAAGTGTTCTAAAATATTCGACAACGGGATAAAGCTAGTGTTCATTTTTATTAACGTGAAGTGATATTTTCGTTACGGTATACCTTTTTATAAGCCTGATTTGTAGGTATTTTTATTTGAACGGTAGTAGGCGGTGGATTTGAGGTATGAGTAGGTGTCGACTGCGTGCACGACGTGTATTTTAGAAATAAGGTCACGCTCATTGATCAAACAGTACTATGCGAGACCCATTCTATTCCAAAAAGGGTAAAATAGACAGGAATTGCAGGAGTTAATGAAGCAAGCGATATCAATCAATATTGTAATTGCATATCTATGAAAGGCACTAATATTTATTTCTGAGGCTTTTTACGGGAAAGAGCACCTCCTGATGATCAACTTTTATTGTAAAAATTGTCTTGTTACAAATTTTAAATCGACATCAAAATCATTAAATTAACATTTTTATGTTTTCTGTTCTTCTAATGGTTAGTGTTTTAATGGTAGTGGCACCTCTTACATGGTATTTATAGATAACGTACCTATATAAATTGTAGGGATAATAAAATACAAAAAAAAATAAGAATTTTTTCCTATTCTATTGTCTTTTGTTTTGGAGATACAAGAAATCAAAACTATTAATTATATAAAAAAAACAAGGTTAAAAGGAATTCTGACGTCCAAGCAAATTTATTGTATGAATCGTTCAAGATTTTAGATGAAAAAATCGCGGAGTGCTATTAAATTAGTGTGGAAATTGGAGATAGGGGTGAAAATGCACTTTTGCAGTTTTTTAAGTACATATAGCACGAAAACGAAGCAAAATTTCGCTATAGTTCATAGGAAAAATTTTGTAGAGAATTGAAACCGCGGAGTGATATTAAATTAGAGGGTGGAAATTGGAGATAGGGGTGAGAATACACCCCTTTCAGTTTTTTAATTGTAGCTCGAAAACGAAGCAAAATTTTACTATCGTTCATAGGAAAAATTATTTAGAGAATTGAATTTCCCATCGAAATGGCTCATTAAAAAAAATTTAAACGAAACATTGTATGCAAAAATCGTTAATAAACAATTTTATAAAAAAGAAAAACAAATAAATTTTTTTATTTTTATTTTTTTTGTCTAAGTTCTGAAAATCTTTATTTATTATTAACAAATAAAACTTTTTAGATAATTTTTATTAAGCAAAGAACCAATTTGTTGTAAAAATAATAAGAATTATAATCATTATTATGTCAAAAACGACGAAAATCTAAAAAATATTTAAGTTTGAACGGTTATCTCTGTCAGTTTTAGTCAAAAAACTTTTGAAAACGCATCATTTTGAAGGGAATCTCATCTAGTTTTTTTGTATAGCAATTTTCTTTGCCTACTTTTACTAAAAAAAATAGTCAAAAAAGTAAAAAACAATCAAAATATCTTATTTTTTTTTCAAATTGTTAACGATTTTTTTGCATAAAATTTTCCATTTAAATTTGTTAAATAAGCCATTTCGATGGGAAATTCAATTCTCTAAATAATTTTTCCTATGAACGATAGTAAAATTTTGCTTCGTTTTCGAGCTACAATTAAAAAACTGAAAGGGGTGTATTCTCACCCCTATCTCCAATTTCCACCCTCTAATTTAATATCACTCCGCGGTTTTTTTATTTAAGAAGTCCTAAATTTATAAACTTGTATAATTAGATAAGTAAGTTATACAGGGCATTATACAATACAATACAATTAAAAAATTTGCATGTGTTTAATTTTTATAGACTATAAAATAGCTGCAAATTAATTTTTTTGCGCATTTTTATTTTCCAGTCAGTGAGAAGATGTACAAAACAATAATTTTATAAAACAAATTTGATAATAAAATTTAAGGATATAATATCTGGCGGACCTACCTCCAATTTTTGCATCTGTTCTCGAAAACTAATCGGATTATGTCACGTTTTTGGATATATCTCTCTTACAATTAGAGATAGACCCATCGAATCGAACGCTATATGGTTGTAATCGTAAGAAAATGATATATACAAATAAGTACCTATTATTTTTAGGTACTTCACTGTATATATTTGATAAAAAAGGTCATGCAACAATGCAATTGATCATGAATCAAATAATACGTTTAAATATTATAAAGGGCTGTCTCCAAAAAACACAGTGCATTGTCTAAATGTAAAATTATTGTGTATTATAGTATAAAACACCCTGTATGTTACATTTTTTTTATTTTATTTTACAGAATTCTTTCGAGTTTTTGAAACATGTTAATTAGACAACGAAGACGGTGAAATATGTTGCGTAACCAGAAGCAACAAAACAAGTCGAGAAATGACGGAAAGCCGGTGTGTCGCATTCACCCTGTATCTTTGAAGCGTGAACAAACAATCTAACTATTAGGCAGCCCTTATATTATACCAGTTATTGCAATGTACTAAATTGGTAGAGATATTGTGAAAATGTTTTTTTTTTTTAATAAATTTTGCTTTGGCTTCACTTCTGTTTTATTTAAAAACTGAAATTTCATGAATTTTTCGTTCATTGGTACAATCAAACTAAAACAGTAATAATTCATTAAAATTATAAAATTCAAATTAAATTACTCCTCAGGTAATAAAAGAGATTTTTTTGTAAAAAAAATCCCCTCGATTCAGCCTGAACTGGCACAAAACATTTACCAAAAAAGCTCACTCTCTTTTATTTGAAGTTTAATTTTAATTTGCAGTTTCTAGTCCGGAGCGAGAAAATTTTTTGTTTAATTTTTTGTTAAATATTGACAAAAAATGGAACAAAAAATTCGGCAGGGGGGCGGAGGGTAAATTTTTTATAGCAAAAAAGGGAGCAAAAAATTTAACAAAAAATCCTCGCTACTTTCCTTAAAATTTAATTGAAATTTGTATTTTAATTTTTTGTTAAAAATTGACAAAAAATGAAGCAAAAAATTCGGGAGGGGGGCGGAGGGGAAATTTTTTATAACAAAAACGGGAGCAAAAAATTAACAAAAAATCCTGTCTTCCTTAAAATTTAATTTAAACAAGTTCTTTAATTTTTACTTAACAAAAAAGTGCTCGCCGGTCTGTAAGAACAGCGGGACAAAAATGCATTTCGCCAGGGAAAGAATGAATTTGGTTTCTTCACACGAATTTGTGCGCTGCGTTTCCTTGTAGCCACGTTGATTGAAGCAACATCAAAAATATACTCCCAGCCCCAGACGATTTATTCAACATCTAGGTACTGGGAACATACATCTTCGAATGTTGCTCCTCCTGTCTGTACAGCTTCCTGCGGAAATCATCCTGAAAAAAAAAAATAATTAAAAAATATTTATATCAGGCTCACCAATATTATTAACTATATGTATGCTCTTTTTTATGCACCACGTTGTTTTTTTATATTTAAGGGATGTTTAGTACTGCCTTACTCTATTTTAAGCACCTTGATGGGATACTTTGTATTTATTGTGCATTTCCAATCTTTTTTGTTTAGTTTTATGCGTTTACTTATTATTTTAACTGATCGTTACGTCGGTATATCGGAATTGACGACATCCATCACAGTGTACATATCCATGGTATATAGTTCGGGAGAGAGCGGCTAAATTGGTCGTTATATTTGGCCGGTAAAAACGGATATGCCTATTATTTAAAAAAAAAGGACATAAAAAGTTGTTTCATCTAGAGAGATTGTTCATATACCTTCCATATAACTTCGCCCCCTTTAGTTTTCCAGGAGGTGCGTCTTCAATGTTTTGAAATTGCTGTCATTTTTCATCTGTCCAACTTTCCTTACGCGTGTAGACTGACTTCGTAATTATTTTTCATTTATGGCATCGTTTCTCATAAAGGTAATAACCATCTGCTAAGTTCACTGACTGGATAATACTTCCTCTTTTTTATGAGGAAATTTGTAGAGCAATAAATTGTATGAAACCAAAAATTTTTTCAAGCCACTTTATATTGCTAGACCAACAATGTTATATCTAAATTTAGAAGGATCAGTGAAAATAGTTGTTTAGTGACGGTAGTAAACATTTTAATTGTTAACGCAATTAGCATAGTCATTATTTGAAGCCATTTCAGCTAATGCGCCTTTCATACAGAACATCATGAGAAAATGAAACAGAAATTGTATATTCCGTAGATATTGTAAGTATTTTATTCACGTAATAATACTTATATTCCATAAAGAGCATTTTAATTTAAGTTAAAATGATTCAAATTTATTTTAACAGATACGTATATCAATTAGATGAAGTAGTATTTTAAACTAACTTTCAAACACCAAATTCAAAAATACATCCTAAGTTAATGAAAATGAAACAACGCTGTATACAGGGTGTCCCATAATTAGTGTGCAATACTTTAGCAGTAGATTCTACAACCAAAATATGATAATTTTTTCCTATAAACAAGAGTCGAAAAATGCTTCCTAAGGAAGCTACGCCCCCTCAGGAGATCATATTTTTTTAAATATTTCCAAGGCCAGTTAACGTATTATGAATTTTGGCATGTTGGACATTGTGAAAAACTCATATCTATCATAGTTTGATGTTTAAATTTGAAAATTGGCATGCAAAAAATTGCGGCGCATTTTACCAGTGAGCCCCCCTGCCTGAGACACCCCTGATTAAAATTTTTAAACCGTTTTCATGTAGTTCGTTAGAACATTTATTGAATGTCTAACATACCAAAATTCATAATGATACGTTAACTGGTTTTGGAAATATTTTGAAAAATATGATCTCCTGAAGCCCTTTTTTTAGGAAGCATTTTTCGACCCTTGTTTATAGGAAAAAATAATCTTATATTTGATCGTAGAATCTACTACTAAAGTATTGCACACTAATTATGGGACACCCTGTATATTTACGTGATTATTAATAAAAAATTTAAATTGCTTTAATAGTTCTAATTTGTAAAAATGTACAATAGTCTTATAAATATATTGCAAAAATGTGCCATAATTCCAAATTTCGAAGAACACGCAATTAATTTTCGCTTTATTACGCAAATGGGCAAGCCTAGTCACGAGCCTAGTTACATTCCCTATTTTTAAAGAGACCCAAATTAGAAGTAATGTAATTATTTACATAACACGCAGCACCACTTGTGAAATTTTTAAACAGAAATGGACAGTACAACATAAGGCACACAACACTTATATAGATGTGGTAAATCGACTTCGAGTTTCTTGTTCAAAGATTTATTGAATTATTTAGACGTTTGGTCGAGAATAATAAAAATAGAAATCGCATAAAATTACCGATTAGTTTTGTATGGCGTACAAAGGTCATCAAATATATTACATCACTTCTATTTTTATACTGTAAACAAGCAACCATTATATGCACAGTACAATAATAAACAAGGAACAGGGTATTTACTGTATTAATTACATTACAAATTAGAAGCATACCGTAGTTGGATTCAATTCGTATGTAGTATGGTGTGGCTAATTGTCCATGAAATTATTTGTCACGTATACGTGGCATAATTGCTTTAACAGGCCCGGCCGGTGGAAAAAAACGGTGGTGACAAATTCTGCTTAATTTTGTTTCTTAAAAAACAACATATTGCTTATGAAGGAAAACTATAGGCTATTGGTTATATTCAAAAAACAGGGTTAAAAGGAAAAGGTTCAAGCAATTTTATTGCATGAATCGTTTAAAGTGTAATTTTAGATGAAAACACCGCGGAATGCTATTAAATTAGAGGGTGGAAATTGGAGATAGCGGTGTAAATGCACCCCTTTCGGTTTTTTAATTGTAGCTCGAAAACGAAGCAAAATTTCGGTATAGTTCATAGGAAAAATTTTGTAGAGAATTGAATTTCGAAATAGCTTATTTAAAAAATTTAAAAGAAAAATTTTATGCAAAAAATCGTTAATAAACAATTAAAAAAAAAATTGTTTTGATTTTTTTTACTTTTTTTCTCTAATTTTTTTTTAGTAGAAGTTGGAAAAGAAAATTGTTATAACCGGTCAAACTTAAATATTTTTAAAGTTTCGTGGTTTTTAACATAATGATTATAATTATTATTTTTACAACAAATTGGTTCTTTACTTAATAAAAAATTATTTGAAAAGTTTTATTTGTTCATAGTAAATAAAGATTTTCACAACTTAAGAGTCAAAAAGTAAAAAAAAATCAGTCTTGCTTTTTTTGAATTATTTATTAACGATTTTTTGCGTAAAGTTTTTCTTTTAAATTTTTAAATAAGCCATTTCGATGGGAAATTCAGTTCTCTACAAAATTTTTCATATGAACTATACCAAAATTTTGCTTCGTTTTTGTGCTATATTTAAAAAACTGCAAAAGTGCATTTATATCTGCATATCTCCAATTTTCACCCTCTAATTTAATAGCACTCCGCGGTTTTTTCATCTAAAATTACCATTTGAACGATTCATAAACATACATAAACAAAACGTACTCAGAAACATTCGAACATTTAGTCTCGATTGTAATACTGCTGCTTACCACTGGTTTTGATTTCTGAAGTTTAGGATATTCTATCCTTTCAAGATTTTTATTTACGAGAAATTTCTTTATGTTCCCAGCTTGGTGTTAGCTGGGAATTTTTTTTATTATTGCTGACTCATTATTTCACCCAAGTGAAAATACTTGATATTCTAAAAATGTTTACTGTTTCTCCGTTTCTCCGTCTGGTTAATTTAAAATTGTACATGCAAACCCCATCACAGTTATGTGATGCTAATGCATGTTATTCAACGATCACGTACGGACTACTAATAACGTATTAAGTGAAAAACAAATTGGTTTACTACTTTTCCACAACATCGATGCGACTTTTAAAATTTACATTACCACACAGTAAGTAATAAATTCGGTAGTAAAAACTCCATTTGAATGTATAAGATCGCCGTTAAACAAATACGTAGGAGCACAAGACTGGAGGTTTATATTCCACCTGAAATCTACATTAGCGTTATCTGTTATTTGTACCACTACACCAATCGAGGCGAATTGGCTTCCGCTTGGTAGAATACAATTGCGATTTCTCATAAAAAAATGGCATTAAAACATTCCCGCTGAGATTCAATCTCTGCAGGAGCAACAAAAAGGGGCATTGATTTCTATTTTAAAAAACGAAAATGCAAACAGTTCCGCAGTGTCATTGTATAAAATTACGAATGCCGAGTGTCTCAAGAGTACGAGACCTCGTATTTGGCAAAGTAGTTATCTATAAAATACTTGGATTTGCACAGTTTAATTTTATAGTTCTACTGCCAGTTTTTATATTCTCTAAAATATTTAGAGAGTTGCATCAAAAAAGGGTAAACATGTTTTAGATGAAATGTACATCTAAATAGAAATCATCTCATGGAAAATTTAATGAACAGAAAAATAAAAAATATACACTTAACTGTATAATGGAAGTTATGTTAGGTCTAGATGTATTTCCAGGCATTGTTAATTGGGATACTCCAAACTCCTGTCGAACAATTTGCTTTGTACTTAACAGGAATTCATATTTATTTCTTTATATTTCTTGTTGTATTATTTTTTGTTATACCCTAAATTTTCTCTTTGAACCCCTCAGTTTTAGATCCAAGATTAATTACGACTAATGTCATAAAAATATGTTTTGCTTTATTGTTAAAGAAAAAACTTTTGTACTAACCCTAATGTAAAAAAGCAAATTTCGTATCCTTGAAATCTGTTATCTAGTAGTCCTCTTTTATTAAACCTTCTATTAATTTGAATACCAAAATAATCAACGTAGGGTAGCAACAAAAATTTATTTTCAAAATACTCCCTGTCAATTTATGTTATGATGTCTAAGAAATTCCCGCGAATTTCTAAACAGCGTTGCATGCTACGAAAATTTCACATTCCATCATAATTATCGTAGTTTTTGAGTCGAATTATCCCACATTTATGTCCTACTAAGAGTTCACTGGGGTCAGTCGCAATGAACGAACCAGGAAAGCACGTAGTCGAGTAGTACAAAATTAGCAGGTTGTAGGTATGTGTAATGTAGACTACAATAATGTTGCTTATACAGGATGTTTTTAAATGAAGGAGCAAAAATGGTACCAGTGAATGTAGAGCCAAAAATAAGAGGATTGAAGTAAAAATAGCTTACATGAAAGTTGCACCCCTGAGGCGATATACCCTCTTAAAGGAGGGGATTGAAATTCACATTTTAATTTTTTTCTTTAACATGAGGAATGCTAGAGACACGAAACTTGGTATGAGCATCCTACTAATAAAGAGACAACTTTTCAATATTTTATAAAGGAGTGAAACAGTCAACCCCATTGCAATATTTTATTAGAAATTTTTTATATGAAGCACATTATTTATTTAAAAATTCTTAAGCGTAGTTCTTCAAAGGAGGCAACAGGAGTGGCATAAACAATACTGTTTATGTGTCCCCACAAAAAGAAATCCATAGGCATTAGGTCAGGTGAGCGTGCAGGCCAACAAACAGGGGAATCACGTCCACGACCAATCCGGCGATTCGAGTAATTTAAATTTAACCATTCTCTAACGGCAAGTGTACTATGTGCACCTGACGTGTAGCGAGGAGTACGTCCTCAAGTAATGTTGGAAGATTTTCGTTCAAAAATCTAAGGCCGCTCCAAGCCTGTGTGGAAGAATAAAAGGACCTACTAGAGTATTTCCTACAAATCCCATCCAAACGTTTAAACTGAAATTATGTTGACATCTTGAAACAAATATTTCATGAGTATTTTCTTCCGACCATGAATGAACATTATGAAGGTTTACTGCACCTACTCTAGAAAAATTTGCTTCATCGGTGAAAAGTATATTCATTAGGAAATTTAAGTTATGCCTGGAAATATTAATGTACTATTAACAAAAATCCACGAGGTTAAGTAAATCAGAGTCATTCAATTCTCGCACGGGTTGATGGTGAAAAGGGTAAAAAGATTTTCATGAGTTACATTCCACACAAGACTGTGAGAAACTTGCAGTTGCCTGGACCTGTCTTGTGCTTGTACCACAGTCTTGTTGTAGATGTTCCAGTATAGCTTCCTCAGTTTCAACAGTTTGGACATTACGCCTTCTTCCAGCACCCTCATGATTGGGCTGAATAATCTTACTGCAGCGTTACTATTTTTTCTGGATTCGAAAAACACTTGGAGCATGTCGACATATTCGTCATTGGTATAAATATTATTTGCCATAATTATTCTGATAATAAATTAATCAATAGGTACTAATTATTGGTTGAAGGAAAGTGTCAATTTATTAATATGATAAATAACAATTTATTTGTTATGACATCCGCCTACTTTATTTTTACAAATTTTCGCAATTAAGTACTCCTTTAGTGAACGATGACGCAACTAATTTTTTTACTAGAAAACTCGGTTTTATCGAAAAATTACAAGAGGTAAAAAAGTTGCGCAATAAATCAGTCTTCTCAATAAATATTTTTAAATAAATAATTTTCTTCATATAAAAAATTGCTTTTATTTCGATGCAATCTTCTCATCTTTGTATCCCCGCGACTAGCATTCCTGAGGAACGTCTGCGTTAGCATTTTTCGAGTTTTTCGCCCTAAATTTAGCTCTATGGCGACGGTCGCGAAACGCAAGCGCCGCGCCTGGCGCATATTTCAGTCCGTAGTTCTAAATTCGCTCACGAAGTTTTAGTGGGTCGGACGCATTAGTCATCTTCGAAGAGGTCGGGTAACGTGGTGCTTCGCAACCTTCGCGGGCGATCACTTGGTCAATTTCGACGATTAATCGATCGAACGCGCGACGGAGCTACCGTAAAGTTAAAAAAATTCCTCGTTCACGTCGCGGTAGTGTATTGTTTTTGTGAAGTTTACTGGAAAGTGTGCTCTTGTTCCTAGGTTGTTTTATAAAGTAGTTTGTACATATGGGTAACACATGGAGCGGATTGTAAATTTTTTATGCAATCTGGAATATCTGGCTAACTAGATCATCAGTTTTCTGATGGATGCTTGGGTTATTTTTAAAACAACATCATTTTGCTCAAAATATATTTTCTCGTACTTAGTTTAGGAACAGATCATTTATAAAACTACGATAATAAGGTTATCGAACAGACTTTTACATTTCGTACTAAACAACGAAATCCTAGATGATAAAAATATTTAAAAGTGGTATTTAAAGTTTAAATTATAATTAAGATCATGTTTTAATCACAAAATGATTATTTAGAAGCAGTATTTTAAAATACGGCATGCATATACTCATTTTGATACCGAATTGTTGATAACCGCAGATAGAGGTAATAAATGTCATGTTTGCCAAATTCATTTTAATAACGGTGTTATCAAGTTTGTTAAATTGTCGATATAACAAATGTTTTATTGATAAAAATTCAATGACGTTGAAAAATCATATGTAGGTACATAGATAAAATAATACCTCGAATCCAGACTACATTTATTTGTCTTTATATTTATAGGCATACCTTAATATCGAATAAAGTAAATCTCTTCCGTCAAAAATCATTTATTTCGTGAAGTAGTACGAATATTTTCTCGTATATTTTTGATTTAAGGAATATAAGTGTGATCATGTACTATTGACAGCAGTAGATAGTAGGTCAAGTAGGTATAGTCTTTGCAAAGTCAGTTGAACGTGTATAAAAACGCCAAGCAATAAAATTTATTTAGTTTCATAGGCGCCCCTAAAAAGTTTTCTGCTAAAGGTAAAAAAATTATAATAATTTGTATATAATGTTCTGTTATCCCAGAAGCGATTTTTTGAGAAATAATAGTTAAATTTATATCAGAAATAGGCGTTGCAGTAAAGAATGGTAGATATAATACATGACCAAATGTTTAATTACAAATCGTATTAAGAATATTCATTAGTTGTTTTGGTTTGAAAAACTTTACTGTACAGTCGTTTTATTATTATCAATGACATGAAATTATGAATTATTTTTCGGGGCCGCTGATCACGGATCCGAGATCAATTTTGCAAAATTCAAGATGGCGGATCCAAGATGGCCGACCAAATTTTCAAAATATAACACATTCGCGCCAAATTTCGTATACGGGGGGTCTCGGATACGTATTTTAAAGCTTTTTTCTCACCTAATCGGCGAAGTCATTTTGTGATTTGTTATACAGGGGTCGGCATAAGTCAGGCAACGCTCTCGAAAAATCGGCATAAGTCCGGCAACGCTCATAAGTCTGGCAACGCTGTCGAAAAAGATTAAAACGAAGCATGTTCGTGCTTCAGACAGTTGTGTCTGTGTCATGAATATGATAACACGTGCTCGTCGAGCAGACGCGTTTTCAGAATGAAAATTAATGCTCTTAATGCAAATTGGTTGCCTGACTTATGCCGACCCCTGTACAAATACTTCCCGCTTTTATGTAAATACAGAAAAAACCCGATTTCTCAGTTTTGCTTTACAACTGGACCTAATCCAGGAAATATATTTTCTGCAATTACTTAGAGATGCAATTTTTATTGTAATTTTTTCGCTGTTACGGTAAAGAACAGAACGAAATCAACAAAGCTGACGCCGTTACGTTAATCTGCATCTCAAGTATTTCGTATTTCTGACTCCGTGCGAGATAAAACGTTAAATTGAGCAGATGAAGCATAAAGTTATTTTTATTTATCTCTTCGAGTTATTTATAAGACCACTAGTAAAAGTTTACCGCCGTGTAATAAACATTAAAATTTTGTGTGGGGCGGGAAGATCAAACGTCTCGTTAACTTTTAGATTGGGAGTATTTTTTGATGAACGAAATCTAGCTTTGACTACTTGAGTATAATCCACGTTTTTACTTAGCTGCTTTCATTATCAAAAGCTTAAAATAAAGCTTGATATGGCACAATTGCTATTATAATGCACAAGAAATATAAGAGAAAATGAATTTCTATAAAAAAGAAGAGTAGTTTTTGGCAGTACTTGGTAGAATTATGTGGCAAAGTGAAAGCAAGTGAATTTGTATTTTTGTTACAACTTCCTAGAAATGAAATTTTCACTTCAGTTGACAGAGTTTGCTCAACAGTATTACTTTTTTGTAAGTGGTATATGTTTATTGTTTAAGGTTCTTGTAACAAGAAAAAAATAATTTATTTACATATTAATACTCGGATAGGCATTAAATTTTGTGTACAGTAGACCATTTTTCATTTCTAACCATTGGCATAGGAACAAAATAGTACAATTATGAATTAAAACATACAGTATGTATGTGTGATCAACAAACGAATTTGAAAAGCATTATTCCCAAATGTAGTTCATAAGCATTATTGTTTTTATTTTATTCAGGTAATATCCACTCAATAATACCCATTCTACAAATATCTTTTCCTAATTTTATAACTGAAGCGTTAAATATGTTCTCTATATTTTTTATTTTGTTGATACTCGGTTGTGATCGGGTGCGTAAACATCATTCTCATTCATCTCTATTTTTTTAACGTCAGTTTCGTTATGTAAAAAAATAAACAATACTGCGATCGTAATTTTAAATGGTCATTTTTATCTGAGCGGCGACCGGAAAATTGCCTTTGATTGTCACCGAACGACATAGCGCATCAACAATGGAACCAAATTAGCATTGACATTGATCCAACCTCGAATTTCTTTCTAATTATAAAGCCATTTGCCATGCAGTTACCTTCACATTGCAAAGGTCAATTAATTGAGTGCAACTTAAATTTGAAACGGACTGTACCGCAGATCGAAACAGTTTAGAATCACTTCTAAAAAACTTCTTTACTTCTTCACCATTTCCTGCTTCCCGATTTTACATCTTTAATGGGATTTATATTACCACGCTCGTATCCTTCTCGACAAGTGTTACACAAAAACAAATTTCCTGTTCGGTAATTGGCATTCTATAAATCCAATTTCTGCTACATGTCAATAATTCAATCCCGCAAATGCGTATACTTGTAATAACTTCCTGTTGAAAGACGTTTTCCTGCTATTGACTCGGTTCCTGTAACGCTTCTACGCATAATAAATGTCCAAAATTTAGCATTCGAATATGTATCAGATAAAACTTCGGTGCTATATTAATAATTCAGGACGTTTTTTTACGTAACTGGACTTACATGTATGCGTAACAGAAATACCGGACATCCGTTCGTAGGTATCCAAATATGAAGAATAGGTATGTACTGAGTAGAGGACAAGACTAAAAAATCAATAATTTATCGTGAAATATTTTTAATTGTTTTTAATATGACCCTATTATATTACAGAGGTATAGCTTAAGGGCCCCATATTCTTTAAATAGTGTTTTCCGCAAAGACAAATAATTTCAAACATTTAATAACTGAATAATCTAAAGCTTATCAAATAATAGGAATGTTATGTCATGCCACCTGAGTATTTTCAAAGACGCCGCAGTAAAACGAATAAACAGGTGCAAAAAACGATCAAACCATCAAGGTTTTAGGTACTGAAATCTACGAAAATACTAACTTTTTTATATATAATTCCACATGTAAATATTCTTATAACATTTACTTGCTTAGTCCTACATATAAAATTGTTTATTTTTATTTATAAGTACGTGAAAATAATTCTTAAAATGTGGGGTTAGAATAACAGCAAACGCATGTTTTACAAACGCTTTTTTTTAGTTATTATTTTATTTGAGTAAATTTAAATGGTAACAATGAATAAACAAAACATCAAGGATTTTATTTTTGTGCTTACTTTTGTTCTACACGTTTTACTTTTAAAGATTTCAGTAGCTAAAAACGCCAGAAATTTCACTATTTCTCGGCCAGGAATATGGCCACCTTAATAATAAATTTTATTATTCTATTCAGGAATAAACGTAAAATTGCGTTTTAATTATTTTCCGTTCATAATAAGCATATGTTTTTTTTCACATTCAAGATAAGAATCGATTACCTATTATTCCATTAAATAAAAACGTTTAATTCGACGGAAAACAAATTTATTATATAAGCCTTAAACAACGAAAGTCTCGTGAATAATCCCTATTTCTATTTTCTAAAATTATGTCAACTGTTACAATGAGTTTTATTTCTATTGATTTTTCCAACTATAAACTAGGTCAAACGCGACCCATTTCAATTTATCCTTTACATATTTTACTACTGTTTTATGTGAAATAGATTATTCCATATTAACGCAACAATGTTTGCAATTTTATTAACATATAACATAGTAACTAAGAAGGATATTTAATTAATTGTATAATATACCAACCTTCTGGGTCTAGGGAAGTGAAACGTATCTAGATTATATAACAAACATATTCCAGTAATAAAATAAAAATAAAGAACTTTCATTGGTTCAGAAACCTCCATCAAGTTACGATTTTCTGAAATCGAATGTAAGAAGGCCCCGATTAGATTTACTTGCAATTTATTTCAGATGGTATGCGAGGGTTAAAAATATATAGGAATTTATTTTTAAAATTGAAGTATAAATACCGGTGTTCGATTTGAAAATCAATTACATATATTTCTTTTAATTGAATTAGTAGTAAAAATACATTGTAGGAGCTACATTCTGCAGATATTAATTATATTCTATTTTCAGTTTGTTTTTATTCAATCAGAAACATAACGAATGAATTGATGGCATCTGAATTGAAGTAAAAGATAAATAATACAGTAATTGCATAAGGTATTTTATAATCGTCAGAAATGATTATAATTATTTTATTTTTTAGTGTCAATTAATCACGTAGGTCTAAATTCGTTTATTAACCTTATTAACTGCTGATGGAACTATTATCCAAATAGAAATATTTGGGAACGGGACTGAATTATGTCTTCTATTTCTTGTACTATATTTACAATGGGAAACTCGAATAATCTTTGATCTTTTAGTAGTATCAACACTTATTTTCTAAAAAAATCTATAGGCATTTAAATTTACCCTTTATGAAACAACAGATATAGTTTTGACAATAATTATGAAATTAATCTTAAAAATATGTTGATAACGCATTGAAACTTGAATGTAACAATTTATGGTTGGAAAATTAAAAGTGAAACCCTTTGTACACACCTAACTTTATACACACAATTTCATAAATTGTTTCGCCTAGTGTAATCTCTTAACCTGCATGTGTTTTGATCCAGGAAACGCCAATTATCATTGAAATCAAGTGAATAAACGGGATCATGTCGTACAACAAACGCGTTATATACAGACCAGTTTAGAAATACTGTACCGGCAACGAACCGCACAAATAAACCAAAAATTCATCGAAATAGTGAAGTTATAAATATTATAAACCCAATAGTGAGTCGTTTAATGAATTTTAATAATTCAGCGAGTCTAACCGGGCTGTGATAAAAGACCCTAGGGGGAAGTTTTAATCAGCTAGGAGGGCATGTTGATGGGCTTTGCACGAATTTAACTGAGCGTGCTATGCCCACCATGGCGACCCATGGAGGAGTTCTGTATTACGTAGTCAAAGTGCCAAAGGACCACGACGGCAGGTGGGTTTCTAGGTCGATATTACTTTTAATTAGAGGGTTGATATGGAATTAACGCCACTAGTGTTCGGGCGTAATGAATTATTTATAGTTTTACCTACTTTGGGGAGTACGAAATTACTAAAATGACACCCTTGTCACGGGTCCCAATTTTGAAGCATAATTGTACAACAAAATAATATGTAGATGATCTTGTAAGTTCTTAAAAATTGAAATATTTGATTTATTGAAATTTTCAAGCTATGTTTATTATCATAATTATTGATAGTTATTATAAACAAAAACTTATTAATATTAATTTGTAAAAAAAGTTCAAATCTTACCACAACCTGTCTTTATAACTTTCTTACAGAGTTTTGTTAATTTCAGTAATTTTCCGAATGTAATAAAATTTCTTTTTTCCCTGGCGCATTCGCCAAAATCTCGAAAACCTATAAACTGATATTTAGTCAATTTTTAATGAATATTTAGATAGATTCACACATTTAATTTTTTGCATAATTTTTTTAAAAAGTGTCATACACTAGTCACAAAAATTGAAGGCTAAAAAAACCTTAAATTTTTAGCAGATTTTCAAAAGGCTGTAAACTTGGCAAAAAAATGGTCGTAAAGCAATAAAAAAGCAAATTGGAAAGGTTTCTAGTTTCAGGACATGAAAGTTAACAATTTTATCGGTGATCACGTTTAAGAAATCATACCTAATAAACCTACCTAGCAAAAAAAATTATTACAAAATTTTTGCTTCTTTTTTTTCAATTTCACCATCAGCTCTTTTAGTTTGGTTCATTCCAATGTTTTGTCTTATGTTTAAAGTGAAAAATTACCTATTTTCAAATTAATTTCTTTAAATTTTTGTTTTCAACAAAATACCAACTATTATATAGTGTTCTGAAAGTTGATTCACTTATTTTAACAGCTGGTTGAACTCGTAAAAAAAGTTGGTTTTGTCAAAAATCGTTTATATAAAGCAATTATTAACAATTATTTAAAAAAATTGAAATTTAAAAACTATAATACAAACCTGATTTATTGTCATTTTCACCACTGCGTTGTAAAAACATAAATGGTAAACAAATGGTAACAATTTTGAACAATTTTTGTAGAACAGGATTTTTTCTGTAACTTTTATATAAACGATTTTTGGTAAATCGACTTTTTTTACGAGTTCTACCAGCTGTTAAAATAAATGACTCAACTTTGAGAACACCCTGTATAACGTGGTAAGTCCACCTATAGTAGGATCATATTCGATGCAAAGTAATAAATCATTGCCTGTCAAGGGAACCAATGAAGTACGCTTTTAAGGGTTTTACAAATTGAATAATTTCTTTATACATTATGAAGGGACGAGGGGATCAGTTCAGGTCTGGCACCCTTGTTCCTACAAAAATTCCTTTGTTCTCATAAACTATTCATTTTAAATGTAATTTATTATAAATCCAATTTGTTTCCTAAATTCCACATATGTACTACATTTTACCTCTGTACGCGCCACTGTTGTTTACTTGTTTTTTGGAAGCGCTCTCTAATTGACGGCAAAGCTCGCCAGGTTAGTATTTGACGTATAACCGACCAGTTCGTACACTCGATGCACCTGGGCGACTACAGCTACTACCAGAACACAGTGCGTATGCAGCGGTATTTCAGATTTTACATTGAATTTCATTTTAAATTTGAAATGATTTATCTTACGCCTCCTAAAAATGATGACACGATTTTTCTTTGATAAAAGACCGACAACTTTTTGCTCAACTTTGCATCGAATACGATCCTACTATAGATACTTTTAGTAATCTAATAAAGAAAAAAGTTTATAATTTTTTTGAAAATCAATGGAAATATTACACTTCAATGACGCCTTTTTGAAATACATCAAGAAAAAACTGGGCACTCCCACTATGTTCTACACTTCTACACAAAAGACTCTTCTTTTTATAAAACTTGCAGGGTAACGATACTTGTTAATATGACAACAATTTCTGTAAATCAAATTTCCACTAATCTGTCGGATTGTTCATATAAAATTGTCAACATTAATATCAAGATTACAAGATCCATGTAAAATTTAAATTTATTATAATTTGGCCGCCCATACTACAAATATTTGATTCAAACTGATAGATAAACAGCTTGTTAAATATTAAACATTTTCGCACATGTGGTATACGAACTTGACAGGGCCCCTTTTTGGGTTGATTAGTCATACATTAAGTAGAAAAAGTGTTTATTATTTTTTTTGTCAATTCACTTGTGCCACAGGACTTTAAATTATCTAAATATTGTTCAAATAACACCAGAAACTAGATATATAAAATATACAGTTGTACCAAAAACATTCAAAACTGGCGTTACTTTAAAAATATGTTATAGTGAATACTTAAAAACTTGTTTTTTATTGGTTATATAAAAGACACTTGTCTAGCAGTTCTACAAAAATTATTTCGGGTTCCCGTGAGTAAGAACCCGTTGGAATTTTTGCCGTGAAAATATCCCATTGGCTAATAAGAGATTGGGATATTTTCCGATACGCTTTTCTAAAATCTATATAACAATGCAGATCTGTAAAATCGGACGAAAAAAATTAAAGGTTACTGGGGGTGACCAGTTCTTAAAAAAAACACCCTGTACCTTTATTAGTATTTCATCTAAAGCGATTTATTTTACACCAATACAAGAACTATATTATTTTAACTAATCCTACAATTTCTATTACAGCATCGAGAGCGGCTGGGACAACCCCTTCCGACCCGGGGGAGACCTGAGCCGGGAGGCGGACGAGATCGTGGAACTGATAAAAGGGGGCAAGCCCATCACCCCCACCCCAGGTCAAGCGCCTCCTTTGCCCTCGCTGGACGAGGCCGACCACAACAACATCTCGAACAACATCCAGGAGTCCGTGCCCATCACGGAATCTCCCAAGAAGGCGACGACGCAACTCAACGCGTCAGCGCCCCCCAAGAGCGTCAACGGCACCGCAAAGAACGATGCCAAGGTGAAGACGTCTCCCCCGGGTGCCGTCGATATCCAGAGGGGGACGGTGAAGCCCGCCGGAGACGCTCTACAGGCGGAGCACGTCACGATAAAAAAGAAACCCAAGTGCAAGTGTTGTGTTATACAGTAACTTTGGGTAGTCGATAGGGTTTTGTTACTGTTATATATTTTATATAGATAAGTAGGTGTGGAAAGATCGGGTTGAGCCAGGTTTAAGGAAGCGGTATCTGTGATAGGTTTTTTTATCTCCATTCGGACGTTGTGATTGAGCTCGGAATACTCAGATGTTGGCTTTCGGAACGGGCCTTCCTGCAAAGTCGGAACTACGATGTGTTCTACAAAACGTAGTACCTCATATTTACGTTAGAGGAAGCACCGTTGTTTTTATACTCAAATCCAAATGAAAAATCGATTAGGTACTTTAATAGTATCCTGAAACTAAAATTACCCGTTTGGGAATGAGGTTTTGATCTAGAAACGTTCCGTGGATATTTAACGGTAGTTTGTAAGACTGTTTTCGGAAAGAGGAACATGTTTAGAAAAAACTATGGAGGTAAAAGCAGATTTTCGTGTGATAACGCTACACATACAGATTATGTAGTCACAAAAGACATTTATAAGATAACGTTAAAGTTATTTATAGTGGTGCTGTTGTATCGCTACTATCCACAAAATCCTTGTTTATATATAACATAGTTAGACAACCAGTCCAAGTTGGGAATGAAAATACTAGATGGCGACTCTAGTATGCCACACTGCCCTTATAAAGCCAGTAATTCATGGTTTGTATAAGCATAACGGGGATTTCATGGAAAGTCGCCATCTGGTGTCTTCCTTCCTAATTTAGACTGATTGTGTAACTATATTTATATATAAACAAGGACAATGGTATTTAATCAACTTCACTTATTTAAATTCTCACTTTGCAAACATTTAATCGCAGTGGTTACACAATAGCTTAACTATTGATATGCTGTAATCAAGAAATTCTCGACCATTTGCAAATATATTCTTTTTTTCTCTCGAAAACAGGCCATTTATCACACCACTTTTCGGGTACCTCTACGCACGCCATTCGAAACGTTATAATTATATTTTTATTATCTTTTTACATTTATACAAAGATAGTTTTCTAATTAACCCTTTATTTTTTTTAATTTACTGTTTTTTTATCGATTTTTTATATGTCGTATTCATGTCCTTACGGTACGAAAGTACAAATCTAAATCAAAGAGCAAAGTATATTTTTGTCGATAAAAATCGCTTTATCTCAGATACTATCTGTTGTATATTATAAATATAAAAGTGATATAATTGTCAACCCGATCTTTTTTCCATCGTAATCGAGCTACATGCTTAACATGCTTTAACCAGTCACACAAATACTAGAGCTACAATTCTTTTTTTTTTTTTTTCTATATATACTTTAAAAAACCATAAATCGAGTGCATGTTAAAGAATAAGTCAGTTGAATCTCTTCTTAAACTAGGAAGATCAAAATTACTTGGACCTTTTACCAAAAAATGCGAAAGGTTGTTCTGTTCTTGCGTATATTATAAGATGTTGTACAGAGACTTGATAATACATTGTATATTTTCAATGGACATCACGGAAGTGTGGAAGATGTACAAATAGTTCCGCGCTCCTCCATGTGCTATTAGCAATACGTAGTATTCGGAGAATATTTTATATATCATAAATCGGCAGGTGAGAGTGTACTTGTGAGCTTCAGCTTGTTGCTGTAGGGTAGCTAGAGTAGCAACTATTTACAAGGAAGTGTTGTTTATTTTCAATTTCAGCAAAAAAATCCATCACCCTCAGATCCATATAATTTCGAACATTTTACCATTGATTCATATGTGATGTTTTTAAAAATAATTTTTTTCAACGTATCTACAGCCTTGGCCAGAAAAAGTTCTCGACCTAAAACATTTACTGTGGTCTAAGGTATGAAAATTATAAAGCTTCGTTTTATAAAAGGTTTATATCGGGGAATTTTTATTGTCCACGGCTGTACATAGTTCATATTTTTTGGGAAATATTACCACTTTTAAAGCGTAGGTGTTTTTAATTCACTAGAATAGTACTTTACTAATCAACGAGTAGCTTAATTTATCTAATTTAGGTTTAGCGTTTTGTGTTAATAACACAGGCCGACAAAATTCAACTGACATAAACCAGAAAGCCGCCTCCACTTTTCCAAAAGTTTTCTGGCGTTGAATCCCAATCCGATTCCAGAACTGCTCCCTCACATCAAATTTTAGAGATATCCTCAGCTAAAAGTGCGAAAAACACGATTGGTCACTATATTTGAGGTTATGTTACATCACGAGGTTGTTTTTCAACACAAAAGTCGTTGTGCCATCTGCAACTACTACTCTTTTTTTTCAAAATCCATTTTGAATTGTTCAGCATTTTTTTGCCTCCAAGAAATCGTTTGTTGAGTTGATGTATTCGTCAGTAATCGGAAATTACTGAATATTAACTTTCAAGGTCAGGTGAAGAAAAGGAGAGAAGAATCAAATTACCAACAGCCAAATTCCTAAGGGTTCTGCAGGTTTTCAAAATGACATTTTTTTTGTATTCCGTTCTTCACTATCTGCCGTTTTGAATTTTGTAGCATGTACATGATTCGTAATCAGCGACACCAAAAACCTGAACAACACGTGGGAATTTACGCGATTGTACAAACTTAGTTCTTCTTCTTCTCATTTGAGTCTTCTGGTCCTACTTGCTAAAGTAATAAATTTCAATAGACGATTTAACGCAAACGAAAGAACACATTCGAACCATTTAAAACAGAATTTGAAGGGAAAAATAGACCTTTCAGATGATATCGAGAGAAAAATCACCTCGCAGTGTAACATAACCTCAAATAGTGCGAAAATTCGTTTTTCGCTCTTTTAGGTTAGGATCTAGAAAACCTGACATGATGATGTAATTCTGCGGTTAGATTTGGATTCAGCGCAGAACCTTCATAACAGTACAGTGTGATTTCTGGTTTAAAATTTTATCGGACTGTGCAACTGCAATCTATTAATTTTTTTTAAATTCAGAATTGAATGTATTTTTTTTTCGACGCATTTAAAATTCTATTTTATTACGTTTGAAGTCGATATCTAACAATAACTTACTGGTCTGATTATACTCGGATCGTCTCTGAATATAATCGGTTTCTTAAATATATCAAAATTAATAAATACACTATTATTATTTTGAATGGTATGCCGAAGCAATAATACGCGTATTTAATTGTGACATTTGACGTGTTTAAGGAAATTCTCCATGTAAGTTTTACTCAAAGTGGCAATCTAGTCAAAAATTTATTTATCGTGAAAAGTTTCACTTATATTTCTAAAATAATATAAGTAAAACTGTTTGATTTTTTTACATTAGCTTTTTAAATTATAATTGTAGTTATAATTTTTATCAAGAAAAAGGACATTCCAATTTTTATTATCTAAATATTTCAAGAATATTTAGGATAATAAAACTGTTGTACTAACTTTTGTGAGTGTTTCTAGTTACTAGTTTCGATTTTACGTTTCAGTTGCCCAACAGAAATGTTCTCTTTAATTATCACATATAAGAATGCCCGTTTGCATATTACTCGTACAGTTGTGGACAAAAAAAGGTTTCCCATTGTATGCAGTTGGAAACTTTTTATTGTCCACAACCGTATGTATAGTGTAGCAAAAACAACTCTTCGTTTTTGCTAAATTAAAACTAAACAACATTTCCAGATATAAAGAAATGTGATTAACACAGCTACATAACTATATTTTTACATTATGTAAAAGTTATATATTTATATATTTACTTAAGAAAAGTTATTTGTGTCGAGTGTGTACTGTTTATATAAGGATTACTTCTATGTGTACAGATGGATAATTATTTCGCAACGATTCAAATAAAAGCAGCTTGTAGGAGCAACCGAAACGGACTGAAAAAAACCCAATGAGTAGCTATTTAATTTGCAAAGCAGCTATTTTCATTTCCACTTGGCGATAATATAAAGAGGTTATTTATTTATGCGAAAATATTTATGAAATATCAAATTTGGCAACTTCAATAATACTTGATTTACGAATGTAAAAAACCGCTATTTTGCAACCAAATTTTAAACTGCGTGAGTTGTTTTAAATTATGTACGTGGACGGACGCAAATAACTTTTCTCGAAGTAGTCCTTTGTTTAAAAAATGACATATACATACATACGTTAAAAATAGTACACTTATTTTTATATAAGCAGAGCTTGGCGTCAGTGTTCTAATGTTTAAAAAAAATAAATTCGGAATAACGTGGTACCCAGTAGAAAAACCTTAGTTATATGTTTTAACTATCATGCAGTTTTATACAGTTTAGTGAATAGTTATTGTTGTTAATATTATTTGTTGTATATGTGTGTTTGCGTGTCAGGAAATGAAAGGTGTAAAAATCAAAATGCGAGCGAGTCATTATTTTGGTAAAAGGATATTTATTATATGTAAAATTCATTAACTATAAATGGAAATAAGGCACAAATGTTCGGTAGCTATTCGATGTGCAGGGACGGTTATTGCATTATTGACATCGAGCAATCGCAGCTTCAATTTAAAAAACCATTGTTATAGTACAAAATGCCGTAATTGGTTTTACAAATTTGGTTTCAAGCCTCAAAATGTGTATTTGATTGAAACGTAGCCGTATCATTAATTTTTACTAATGTTTCCAAACAAAACTGTATTTTGTGCCTTTTTTGATTCCCTGTATATTTAATATTTTTCGGTATAAGTAAATAACGTCCCCTGTAATATAGTATGTGTATGTAAAAATCGCAGCTTTTTATGCTTAAGATGTATAGAACTTAGACTGTACATTGGCATCATATTTAATATGTCTCCCCACTTTTATAATTGATATTTACTTATAACTTTTCTTTATATATTTTAATATATTTTGTGTATTATACTGTATTATAAATTAACCTTTATTTGTATACCATGCCACATTGCATTAAAAATAACTTGTGATGTACACAACAGAACGGTGTTTTATTTCAACGACATAGTCATCTAAAAAAATAATCGAGTGTTCGACCAAAAGGGATCATTGCACTTATAAGTTTTGTCTGAAAAGTGTTACCAAAAATAAAAATCAAAAAAAAATTCAAGGTAAGTAATAATATAATTCTTATAAGAGAAAGACTAAGAGAAAACCTTAAAAACTAATATTTAACGTAAATACATCATTCAAGATCAGATATTCATAGCAGCTGGTGGTCATATTTAAATAATGATGTATGGGACCGGACTCAAACTGTTTTTAAGAAGACTATAGCAAATAGGCAACCAGCGATACTTTTTTATAGATTTTATTACACAGTGTGACTAAATATGAATTAATACACAAATAACAGACTTTCCTCCATTCTAACGCAGATTTTCTATGAAGTGGAGTTAGTTTGAAACTCAAATTATTTTTTGGTGTAAAGAAATTTGTAATTTACGATGACGTTTGTTCAAAAGCGGCAAACTGAGTTTGCCTTGAATTTCAAACTAAGTCCATTTTATAGAAAATCTGCATTAAAATGGAGGAGTCTGTTATTCGTATTTGTATTTAGACAAACTGTGTAATAAAATCTATAAAAATGTATTGGTGGTTGCCTATTTACTATGCTATAGAGCCCTCTTGAAAGATGATTCTAACCCTATTGAGAACTTTCAAATTAAATTCGCAAAATATTCTAGAAATGCGTGTTTTAACGCAAAATTGAAAAATGGAATGTAGTATGCAAGAAAATTTAATTTCATGAATAATAAAATAATATTTTGCATATTTGCCTTGATTTTTCATAAGTAAATAAATTTTTATAAAAATAATAAATAATAATAAAGGCGGTGAATTCTGGCAGAGCTACTTTTTCTAATCGTTCATTTTTAAAGAAATTCCAGGTAACGATACTCAAAGTACATTTTAAAACAATCATACAACATACAAGTACATATGCAACCCTATGCAACCCGTTTCCAGATTTGGTCAATCTAATTTTCAGTCGAATTGTGATCAAGAACAGAATTGGGACTATAAAGTAGCGTACAGAATTATAATATATTAGAGAGAGAAAACTATAAGCTTTTCAGCACGTATATTGTGCTGCCTAACTAACTGCAGCATAGCTCATTCTTATAATTTTGTAACCAATAATCGCTTAGTAAAACGCCACTGTGGCAAATATGGTTGCATACAATTGGATATTGCATATTTTTACGAAGTTCATAGGAAAAATTATTTAGCGAATTGAATTTCCCATCGAAATGGCTTATTTAAAAAATTTTATGCAAAAAAATCGTTAATAAACATTTTGAAAAAAGCAAAAAATCGTTAATAAACATTTTGAAAAAAGCAAAAAATTCGGTTTTTTTATTTTTTTTTACTTTTTTGCCTCTACTTTTTTTTTAGTGAAGATAGAAAAAAAGTAGATAAAATTTCCTTCAAAATAAAGAGGTTGTATAGTATTTTTGGATGAAAATTGAATGATATATGGCCGTTCAAACTTACAATTAATTAGCCAATTTTTCGATATTCGTCGCGTTTAATACATTTAATACGTTTTAATTCTCACTTTTTGCAAAAAATAAATTAAATAAGATTCAAGAATTTTCATCACATGACTTGTTCGAAGAGTTATTAAAAATGAAAAAACCACGGGGTGCTATTAAATTAGAGGGTTGAAATTGAAGAAAATGCTCTTTTGCAGTTTTTTAAATATAGCACGAAAACGGAGTAAAATTTCGGTATAGTTCATAGGAAAAATTTTGTAGATAATTGAATTTCCCATCGAAATGGCTTATTTAAAAAAATAAAAGAAAAATTTTATGTAAAAAATCGTTAATATTTATTACTAAAGCTACGCATATTGCACATAGCTACAACTTGTATCCCTCTGGTTGCCGTCTCAAAAGTAAGGATCACAAAATGACATAACAGTTTATTCACGGACCGACTGTAAAGACTGGGTATCTACTGCGAGAATAGACAAATAAGGAAATCGTACATAATAGTTTATGTAACTTTCGGTTTGCTTTTGCGGTTAGAATTTAAAGAAGAACAATTTTCACAAATTAGGGATAGATAATAATATGTCTCAGTGTACAGTGAGTGGTACAGAATCAAATACAGTGAAAGCTTTGAAACAATCTCCTTTGAATCGCCATAAAAATCAAAATGCTGTTGCAAGAATAATCCCACTATGTAAAATAAATATTCTTTAGTTTGTTGATTATCATGTAAATCCTTTGGTATCTCTAGAACAAGCTATATTTTTGCAATATTCAAAAGTATTCTTTGAAAAGTTCTTGATAGATCCATCAGTCCTAACAAATCACAAATATCCTAACAAATCTAAACAGTTTTTTTTATGTCTCAATGATTTTCAGGGGTAGGAAAGTTTTTTGTGGCCAATATTTTTCGGTCTAGATTTGAGTCCATTTGTCTAAATGGATTTTAAGGTTATCTGTTTTAAAGGGTCTAAACATTTTGCGGAGGCTTAGTATATGATCTTGAAGGGAAGTCCAGAAAATAATTACATCATCCATGTAAACTAGGCAAATTTTGTTGTAAAGGTTGTCCATTACTCTCAAGGTGTTTGGGGCGTTCTTCAACCCCAATGGGATACGGGAAAACTCATAATGTCCTTGTTTAACTGTAAACGCAGTCCACGCAACGTGGTCGTGGTTTGGGTTGATTTTTGTATCTACGTTGCAACACTACTTCCTTTCTTCCTTTGTCTTGTGATACTTTTGCTTCGTCCACAAAATTCTCATCTTTGGCTTTTTTTAAAGAGAAACCTTTATGCTGAGTTTTACCACCATTCGAACAAAAATTCATATCACTCGATCACGTTCTTCATCTAGTTATTATTTTAAATGTCGATCTATTTTTATTTTATTTGTGTTAGTTATTAGCATATTCATAAAAAAGTTACGAACATGGAAGTGTGGGAAATCTGTCTCTGTATGTCATACAACAAATGTAAACAGTTTTAAGGTGATATTAAATATGTTTTTTCATGATAAACATTCGGTGAGCTATATTTGTATATACGAGTAGGTAAGTTGGAGTAAGTCGTATTATTTTGATCCTAGGTGATGTACCTATAGCGTAGTAACCTTTTTCCTTACAAATACAAATATTTTGCGAAACGTAAGTGATAAATATTTAGCCATCAAAATATATCTCTCCTGCTGTTTCTCCAATTATCTAATAAGATAATCTTATAAAGCAATATCTATAAGATCAAAAGTCGGTCATATTTTGCAACATACATGTTGTTTAATTAAAAATCTGTTGAACCCGATGCATCTGCCGTATTAAAATATTTCATAAACTTAATTATGAAATCGAGTGAGATATGGCTCCATATCTCCATTTGATTGAAGTTCGGTAAAAGTACCTATCTGATAGGAATCCTTAAAAAACATTCCGTCAAAAATAGATACCTATAGAATCCATACTTTTTGTTTTAGATCTGAACTTATACATACATTACATATATCGCAATAGTGTTTTAACTTTTGTTCAATTCAGATCGAAATATATGCGATAAAATGGGGTGTCTCAAAATTTACGTAATATTTCAATTTTGCGACATCTGTGCGATAAAGAGTGTTGAAAACGAAAAAAAGGCAGTATGACAGCTGACAGTTTGGGATTACTAAACATTTTTAATTAAAAATCTGCGTTTTCTATCAAAATTTTTCTTGGGTGAATTTTGAGACAGATTTTACTTTAGAAAAATTGCAGTTGAAACACTAATACGTATCCCACGCCACTAAGATGTAATTAATTCGTAATATCATACCGTTCGAAGCACTGATTAGATATTGAGATTAGTATTACGCTTAGGAAGCTCGTTAGCTAATATTTGTAAATTCATAAGTAACTTTTGAGTTCAAATTGAGAATAAGATCTATGCCGGGTACAAACAGTAATTAATTACTGTATTTTTGAAAGCATGCATTAACGTTAACGAAAGACGTCTTCATATCTTAGATGAAAACTTTCAACTTACATTCTAAATTAATTTCGTTTCTTAATAACATGATAAATTTGATATGTGAAAAGATGCAGGGTGTCCCATTTAGAACTGATTCTTCCATAGCTCTAATAATATCAAAATGTGTATCAAACATTTTTTATTTATAAAATTATTACCTGTTACGCAAGAAAAGGCTACATTTAACTTCATTTTTTCAAATGAACACCCGGTATATTACTGCATTTTTTAATTTTTTCGTTGAATTTAAGTCCCACTTTGGTAAACATACAGGCTGTCTACTATAAGAGGGCCATTCCTATGGATCTCGATTAATATACGACGCACGTCAAAAATCTTTAAATGTTTTTTGTTGCATTTTTTGAGGCTTTTATGCTCGTAAAAACAAATTTGAGATCCATGGCCAACTTTGTGAGTAATCATAAAGAAACCGGAAAAGTACTAAAAATTTAGGGTAGTCTAACTTGTTTATTTTAAGAGATGGAGAAAACTTATTTTAATAAAATTTCATGGCAAAATTGATATCTTTCACCTGGTGCACACATAATTTTAAAACAGGCTGTGACTACAAAAAATTACTTTTTTTTTCTCTTTCATGCGATAGACTACATGTTGCCCTTATCTTCTATATTTATTACATTTTTTGTAATTTTGGTATACAAAATTTTCGTCTTATCGTAGAAATTTTTATAGACACACCAACTACAAAAAATTTAATAAATATAAAGTACTTCTTTTAAGCAAAATACATATTTTCTTTTCACATTATTATAATATTGGTTTTTTACTTTAGAGATAACTGAGCCTTCAACATTGTTCTTGCACAAAGCAGCTTACGCTAAATGTAACACAGTAATGCCATCATTTAGCAAATTGTTTATTGTAACAGTTTATACATAACTGTTGATTTAAAAATTGTTGCAGTTCCATGTGATAGGAAAAACTATAATTTTGAATAATAATGATATTTTCACATATTGGGAAATGTAATATGTTGAAAACCTTCGCTGATATGGATCTCTTAAGAAGTACAGGTCAATAAAGTCAGCTGTTGTTAATAAAATAGGTAATGTTAACAGAATTTTTTGAATTATGTAAATAGGAAAAATGAGCAAAACAGTGAGAGATTGAATTGAAGTAAACTACAATGTAGAGAAGGATATTACGAAAAAATGATTTCGACTGTTTTAAGGTGAAAAAAAAAGCATTTCTTGAGGGAGGAAGATAAACGGAGGAGATTAGGAGGTGGTGACAAGAAAGAAAGAGGAAAGAATTCTCTGGTCAGATGTCTCTAATTTTTGTCAATGAATTTTTTAATAGGAACATTTACGTACTTCAAATGGACTAATGGTAATTTATATTGGCACGAAGAAACTGCATTTTAACAGAGATTTTCAGTAAATGTTTGGGTTAGAATTCTTGATACCAAAACCATAGGATCTTACTTAACAGAAGTACATACATTACATTCATTAATTTTTTTATAGTTGTCATGTTTAAAACAATTTCTACATTAATTTACATTTTTGATACTAAAATTATAAAGAATGTAACAAATATAAAAAATAAAGGCGACATGTAGTACATCGCATGAAAGAGGAAAAAACAAGCGTAATTTTTTATATCCACAGCCTGCTTCTATGACAATTTTTTTTGTCCGCGTAGAGGGTGCAGCAAGTTACATACGATACTTCAAAAATTTCTTTACACCAGGTGAAAGATATCAATTGTGCCACGAAATTTTTTAAAAAAAAGTTTTCTCTATCTCTTAAAATAAAAAAGTTAGACGGCCCTAAGGCTATAGACTGTATTGAAAATGGTCATAGTTAGAAAGTCGTAAAAACTTACAATACATATAGCATATTTTTCCTCGAATTTTTACGCCACTGCTGCTTAATAAGAATCTGCAGTTCCGAGTATCTTATCCGATGGGAAAATATCTTCGTAACAGTTATTAAATTAGTGTTCATATTATACTAATTGAAATTTATTAATGCTCCCATACATTTACTTATGGGGTATATCTATTGTGGTTACTTTATGTAATTATTATTAGAATAATCAGTTTTATTTAAATTATTGTACCGCTGACTTTCCAATTGAGATCAAAAATTCAAGATTTTAAATGAAGATACCAACACCAACAATTTAACTCATCCTTATCTGCAACATATTTAAATTAGTCTTTCGAATTAATGTCTGTATTTGAAATACGTATGATTATGCTTCACCAAAACGACCCTGCCGGAAAAAAGGTTCAAAAAAATAAGATATATGCAGATGCAGGTTAAAAAATGTACTATTCCCAACAGTTGCAGTCAATCTAGTCCAAACTCCATCATGTTTGATTGAAATTTGTTATTTATCAACAAATATCAATGACCACCGAAGTTTATATCCAAGATTGGACTTGTTTTTCATTAAAAATTGCAGTTATTGGACTTATACCATATAAGGTACAATTCACTTTTCATGTTCTTGCAACACACTATTTTTGTAAGTAATATGCACTTATAACTATAACACTCTTGATCCATAGTCTTCAATTAGTGAGCAAAATAAAATAATTACAAACACATTATTTTTCCATTTCAGTTTAATGACCTTTTTGAACTGATTAGTTACAATTGTATTTCAAACATCTCGGGTTAGTATAATTTTTCTAAAAAACATTTCCAGGACGTCATCAGTAGATATAACCACCATTTTCGTCTTGGACTGTACCAGAGTAACCTGTTGCTGGACGGTGGGCTGACAAAACACCCTGGGAAGACACTCCTCCAAACTGTGGCCCTGCTCTGAAGGACGAAGATGGCTGTGCGAACTGAGGCGCTTGGTACTGCTGTGGGGCTCCGTACTGGGTGCTGAGGCTGCGACCTTGTCCAATTCGCGAGTTGAAGTGAGATGGGGCAGCATCTACACTGACGCTCTGACCAAAAGCTGATGGTGCACCGTACTGAGATGAGGGTGCTATGTACTGAGATCCTGAAGAGAATGGAGTGCTACGCCCAAAGCTTGAAACTCCAGAGCCTTTAAATGGTGCGCCGTATTGAGCGGATGGCAAAGTTTGTCCTGCGGAAAATGGGGTGCTGGATCTGAAGCTTGACACTCCGAAATTTTGGGAAGGAGCTCCGTATGCAGGTGCAGGTGCAGATGGTCGGTTATACTGTGAGGGAGAGGCGTACTGACGTCCGAACTGGGAAGTGCTAGGTACACCATATTGAGATGATGGTACGGAGGAAGCTCCAAACGCACTGCCGCTGCCAGGGAATCGAGAGGTTGACGAGTAAGTGCTGATGGCACCTCCAGCATGTGGACCAAATGAACCACCTGCAGAATTAGATGTCACTCCAGAACTTGCGGGAAGGTACTCGTTGCTCAGGCTTGCGCATATTGCCAAGCCGGAGAGGCTCAAGACAAGAAGTACCTGGAACATACACGAAAAGTGAACAATGCAAATTATTTTGGGACATAAAATATGTATAACTAAAGTAGATTTTTTTAGACTTACTTGCTGCATTTTTTATTTAGATGATGAATCGACCACTGAAGTGTTATGTTCTAGATCACTGCCTGACATCTTTTTATAGTGCCCCAAGTTGAAGTCTCCCACTATTACTTAAGATGATGGATCATATTTTTCAATTATTCAATTATTAAACGTCGATTATTACCAAGGTGAACCATAATTTGTAAGAGCTAATTTCTCAGGATATGAGACTAGAATTATACTTGTCTTAAGCGGTTTGATGTGTTCATCTCAGCAATTACCCTAAATTGATTTATGTATTCTATTACCTCCAAATCGATACAGGACGTGATTTACTTAACTTTACAATCAAAAATAAGCTAGCAAACTTACTTTCACATCCGCAAAATGCCCAGCTTTAATTGAAATTTATATAGCGTATTTCCCTCTATTTTTTTGAATTTTTTTTTGAATCTAGAGATTTTTTTGTTGAAAGTTGTTCATTTTAACATAGGTTTATATGGCGAAGATGGACGATGCAGCTCTTTTTTTGACCATAACTGTGAAAAAAATGTAGAAATTGTGAAACAAAACTTTTCCATAGATAGTACACAGTATTATCTTATTTTTGATGTAAATCTAATGTAAGTTTTGAACATAGTACAGCTGTATTAATTAGAAACAGAAACCAATAATTGCATTTCTGTCTGACTCGAGAATTAATGTGGTAATGTCGCAATCAGCTGACAGCAAGGACGGAATACATTTGAAAGACTTGTACATTGTTATCAACAATAAATTATCCACAACAGATGATTTTTTATAATATTTTTAAAAAACTAGATTAATTAAAAAAGACTAGGAAGCTGTGATATATTTATTGGAATAAAAAATACAGTTGATAAATCCTTTTAATATATTTTATTGTTTATAAAAACATCGTAATCATTACCCAGTAATATTTAGGGTTACATAAAGTTTTCTTTACTTGATTAATATTGTACTTGAGATAAAAGCATTTGTAGGGAATAACAAAGAAACATAAATATTTCTCTGCAAACTTTATATCTCATTTAAAAAATTAGTTATAGTTGCAAAACTTTTATAACATTACTAAAATAGAGATTAAAAACACGAACAGTGAGTAATAATGTAATTTCTATCACAGAATCTTCAAAATTGCATCCAATATTTTCTTCGACTTGGACGAGAGATGGGCGCGAATCATTTCATTTCTTTAGAACTAAATTAACATAATTCTCGTTGTTTTACCACTTCACATGATTTACGGATTTTAAATAAAGGATACAAATCTTCGCAAGGATAATACGATATATTTGCTATATATAATAATTATTAGCGCTGTTGCCACATTTACATAGCCTTTATGCGTTCATTAAATATAATTTAAAACTACTTAAATATGATATTTTTATGTTGTTAATTAGTCAATATGTATGCTATGTACATATGAGTAGATTTCTTTGCTATATAGATAATGTTTACCTATCGCAAATAATTTCAATAGAATTTAATTTTTTCAAATTGGCAGCGGGCTTTAGTCCCATAAGAAAATCATAGGACCCCCCTGCGCTCCTCACTTGCCTCGGACCCCGATATATCTCCTTAAATATCATGGCAGAGCTGCTTCCTTAACGTTATACAAAAAATTGTTATTATTTACATGTCATTAACATTTAGTTTACTGAATAGTTTGCTAAACTATGATTGCTTGGGGAAAAACTTGATAAAAATAGTTTTCCCCAAAATGGTCCTTAAAAAATATACAATATTAATAAATATGCAATATTAAAGAAAAAGTTATGTATAAAATATATTCCGTTGAAATTAAGGCGAGTGGTAATGAAACTGATACAAATTTATTTTAGTATTTTAATTAAGAAATTAATAAATTTGACGTTTCATCTTCCTCTCTTAAGACGAATATAACATTTTTGACTTAAAAGAACATAAACATAAAATGACTAATTTTGAAGCTGTGACGCTCAAGGTTTGATAGTTAATTTTCAACTTATGACAAAGGAAAAATTATGAAATTTTCGTTAAAACTGAATTTACTCCGTACCTAATACAAATTTATTTCTGGAATAAACTAACGAAGTAAAATAATTGTCCTGACTTTTATAAACAAGAAACACCGGCAAAATTAATGCTTTGACAAACGCCATCCATTATCCCAATCTGGTTAAAAAACTACGAGTTGCGGTACCTACTCTATTATTAAAGAGACACCAATTTTAAGAAAAGCATCAATGTACTAAGAGACTTTCACTAAGGGTGAGTTTGGTTACTTTGGCTCAGTGGCTGTGTCAAAAGAGGAACCAAAGACCCATTGCCTCCCTCACAACCTTTCGAACTATCATAAAAAAAAAATTCCCAGTACAAAACGAAAAATTTTATTATTTGAGTTCTTATTGAGGCCTTTTTGACATTTCGGCTCCCTCCAAACTTTAATACTGACTACACCACTGTTTGCCGACCTGAACACCCTGTATATAATAAGACTTCACAGTGGCCTTATTCATTAGCATACAATTAGTGTAACAATGCTAAAGATGTTTCATATCGAGTGAAACTTGATATAAAAATGTTATATAAATTCAGTAAGAAAAGATTAATTAACAATTTATTTTATCAGCTTCAGGATCGAGAGATATTTGTCTGGTCCGAATAAAATTTATTGCTAATATTAGAGCTACCTAATTAAATCCCAATAAAATAATACAAATAATGTATATCTTTTTAATGTTATGGAAATGAGTAGAGTCTAGAAATCTTTTAGAATAATTGAAAGCTAAGAATAAATTCTATTAAGCCAAACTCGACTTAAATCAATCACCCCGATAAGACAGCCTGACAATTTAATTATGCCCAAATAGGTGAACTTTTACGATTTTTTTAATGTTAAATTTTATCTACTTGTACCCGCATATTAGAAGCTATTAGTTTATGTAACGCAACATCCAGTCTGTTTTATTAGCTATTGAATAAATTAATTGGATACCCATCAATAATATTATAAATTTCTATGATCAGGAAAAGATCGCTGCATAGTTCAAATATTAGATGAAAGTAATATGCAGTTACGGTTAATGGGTAGTTTTGTTGTTAGGATATTGCTTAAATTACTTCATTACTTACGGCAGATAATTATTATCGACATGATTCGCTGATAGTCATCTGCTGTTAACTTTGTTAGGATCTAGCTACTTATATGGACAAATGTCAAACTGATTTAAATTGTCGGAATTTAATCATGAGAAAGCAGGTATATAATTTTTTAATATAGCAAGTATAACAAATTAAAGGGCATATTAAAATATGTACAGCGAAGTCAAAACCCCAATTTAGAATTTTACATCCGATAAACGATCTTTTTACTCTTTAAAATATTGTACAGTAAAAAATTGTTGTATCTGTACCTGTGTAGCTTCAGTGTACTATGAATAACTGCAAGTGTATGTATTTTTATAAAAGAACTTAACTTTGTGAATTTTTTGATCTAGTAAAACTAAAAAAAAAAAAGTCATAAATTTAAGTCTATTTTATGCTACCAAAATTTGAATATATAAAGATACGAAACATGTTGTATACCTACTGTTTTCAGTTTATTTTACCATTAATCTAAAAATGTTTCAAACTTGCGAGGAAGGACATACTAAGAAATATGAAGAAGGTTGTAGTACAAGATATTAATGGTCGCGAAGCGATCATAGTCGATGAGATCTACTTTCAAAACTGAAGCAAACGGTTACTGTTAATAAAACCATAATTGGATTCATATGAAAAGATTAATAACGATACTAATGTATTGAAATTACTACACATGTTTACATGACTTCAGCTGAAATGAATAACGCTCTCAAGGTACTAAGTGAGAGAATTTATAAAATTAAGTTGGTAGTAAAAGTCTCGTGAAGATTAAACGCAACAGATCCATAATAGTCCAATTAAAGGCCCGCAATTTTGGTCAACTTGCCTGAAATTTTGATATAAGTTAGTTTGAGGTATACAATAACAATAAGTGACAGTAATTTTTTTTTCAACCCCCGGCCAACTCAAAAGAGGTAAGAGCTAGAAGAAAAAGTTTCCTATAAAAGTTGTCGAGCATAAAATTCTATATAAAAATGGTTCATAGACTTTTTCTTGTACCATTAAAATTAACAGAGTTATGGAGTTTAAAAGTTAAGGGATGATATCAGAAATTAAAAAGATTATAACAAGTAGAAGAATGAATGAATTTTATATATTTTTTCAATCTACTGTAAAAAATGTAAACTATCTTTTCAGAGAAATAGACATATTTTTTAATTTTTAATAAAAAAATTATAACAATTTCACGAGCGTGATTTTTTATCTTTGTCGTAAAACAAAATTTCGAAAACAACTTTTCATTATTTTAAATAATCAATCAAATGACAGAAAAAATTGTTTTAGTGTTAAATCATAAAAATTAATGATTAAACAATAGAAATTGTTATAACTTTGTTATTAAAAATTAAAAAAATATATCTGTTTCCCTGAAAACAAAGTTTACATTTCTTAGAATACATTGAAAACAAAAAATTATAAAATTCATTCGTTTTTCTGTTTATGATTTTTTAAATTTCTGGAATAATCCCCTAACTTCTAGTCTCCCTAACTCTGTTAATTTTAATAGTACAAGAAAAAGTCAATAGACCATTTTTATGTAAAATTTTATCTTCTACAACCTTTATAAGAAACTTTTTTTTCTAGCTCTTACCCCTTTTGAGTTATCTTGAAAAGGCCCATTTAATTGGACTATAAATACGTTTTACCTGTTGAGATAATGCACTAAGGTGAATGCAATGAAGAATATAGAGTTCTTTGTGGATATTTTTACATTGGTCTGTCTTAATACATCCTTTGCTGAAAATAATTAGCATACGTCAAATTAAATCAATAATTTATACTGAGATGAATCAAAAGATGTTGCAATGCAAGACGCCCGTCTCTTCGACGAGCTATTTACTGTTACTTTGTCGTGATTTAGTTGTATCCAATATCAAAATTAGTGACAGCGACAGAAGACTACCCACAAATTTCGAAACTATATTGTAAACTCATTCTCATATGTATTACACAAAAGGTACGTAAATTAAGACTCATTCTTTCAGACAAGTAACATAAATTACTGTATTATACATATAATGATGATGATACCCAGTCATGATGTTGATATAGTTTTAATTAATTTAATTTTTTCTTTTTCAAAGAAACATACGTTTCCCACGAAGCAGTACGTAGAAGCAATTCATAAAAATGTTATTATATCGACGATTTAGATCACTCAGTTGAAGAAAAATAAATTCATACATTCACATCTTTATGATGCAATTCTAGATCTAAACATAATGCGCAACATCAATCTGCATAAGGAAATTTTAGTGATAAATTGTTATTCAATCCGTCTCGTTGAGAATATCTTTTCATAATACCTTATTCATATCGTATGCCGAACGAAAAATTCACTTTAGTTAATTAACAAAGGAGCTTCGTTTAAAAAAAAAATCAAGGACAACGCATTAACTTCTGGTTCACATTTCAACAGTAGGCCATTCCAATCTCACAACCAAAGTATTATTGCAAGTCTTTGTTAACAAAGGCAGGACCGGCTTGAAAAGTTAAATTAACAGCCTTCCAGTTTACATAAAAAACCTCATAACTAAAAAAACTTAGATTTTATTTGCCTCAATAGTGTTTTTACAGTACCGCATATTTTTATAAATAAGTATTAAGTGTACTCGTATATACTCTCTGGGGAAGATATTTCAATCAAATTTTATGTTTGTGCTGCTTGTTGTAATTGTAATGTTTGCAATTGTGTTTGTGCTTTCCTATATATTTTTTGCGAAGTCTTGTAACAATAAATAAATTTTGAACTTGAATTTGAAAAATTTTACGCGTTAATCGGGAGCGTTAAGCGATAAAAATATTTAGAAAATATTTACTTCTCATTTGATGTCAACATTTTTTTTACACATTCGCATTTTTTCATTTTATAAATTAAAGAAAATTAATTAATTAATAATAACAATAGAGATGTAATAATGATAATTCTTCCAAATAGTATTACAAAAAATGTTAATTTTTACAAATTGTTTTAATTAACTTAAACATACGTCTATTGTTGTGTACTGCATGAAACGTGGATATATTTTTATTATCTACAAGAAAACATATAATTGCGACAAATACGCATTCCAGTACACTTACAAGCTTAGATAATTGTTTATGTAACTTTTTACACCTTAAAAAGGAAGCTTTTTACTACTTACATATCACTTAACCATTAATAGATGTATTATTATTTTAATGAGCAGTAAAGACAATTTTGCGCAAGTTTTTATTAACAGTACCTACTTGCAAAATAGTAACCACAAATCGACCGCCCACATATTTTGGCCACAAGACGGACCTGATTTTACCTTCTAAACAGATTCTGCAATAAAAAACGAACATTTATTTGGAGCATCTTCAGGTGGGAGTAACGCCTTCATCTTCATATAAAAGAGAGCTGCCGAAATTTTATAACAGTACAACTCGCCAGTTCAAGTTCAACGTTCACTTTCAATATGAAACAAGTAAGCATCTCGAGTTACATAATCACACACGCTCTCGATATCAGATTGCTTTTCATTCATCAAACTAGGCCGGAGCAGGTGAAGCGATGAAAGCCCAATAGCTATGTAGTTTGCTGCTTTCAAGTTCAACTAGTGGACCGATTTTTAACTAGCAAGAGCACAGTTGGCGATTTGGTTGGATTAATTACTACAATTACTAATTTAACTAATTGTTTACAATTAAAAATATATGCTAAATGTATTATTGCTGTTTTCAGGTAGTTTTGGTAGCAATCCTCTTTGGTTTCGCGGCCTGCGGTCGTCTCGACAGTCAGTACCTTCCACCAAACCAAGGAGGATCATCTGGACAATATTCTGGAGCTGGTCAGTACCAAGGATCATCAGCAGCCGGTCAGTACTCTGCACCAGGGGCTGGAGGTCACTATTCCGCACCAGCTGCCAACCAAGTCCCCATCCTCCGCTTGGACAACAACCCAAACGCTGGAGATGGTTCCTACAGCTACGCTTACGAAACTGCTGATGGTATCGCCGCTCAGGAAGAAGGTTCTTTAAGAGGAGAAGCTCAACTCGCCCACGGAAGCTACTCTTACACTTCCCCCGAAGGAGAACAAATTTCCATCCAGTACACCGCCGACGAAAACGGTTTCCAACCCCAAGGCTCCCACCTCCCTACCCCACCACCAATCCCAGAGGAAATCCTCAAGTCTATCGAATTCAATCAAGCTGAGGCAGCGCGTGGTGGATACCAAGAAGGCCAGTACAACGAACCCCAACAGCAATACGGTGCTCCAGCGCCCCAGCAGCAATACGGTGCCCCCGCTGGTCCTCAACAGCAACACGGTGCTCCAGCACCCCAGCAGCAATACGGTGCCCCCGCTGCTCCTCAACAGCAGTACGGCGCTCCAGCTGCTCCTCAGCAACAATACGGAACACCTGCAGCTCCTCAGTACAGAGCACCTGCTCAATCTCAGCAGCAATACAGATCTCCAGTTTCCTCTCAAGGGGGACAGGGAGGTTATAGATATTAAGAAAGACTTGTTTTACTTGTGACTGCATCAGTTGTAAATACACCTTATTTATGATTTTATAAATTGCTTTTTTATTTTTTTCGTTTTATACAGGAAGTTCCAAAAACAGTTAGGTACAAAAAATTAAATGATGAACTCCCTGTACGGTTTCAAGGGAAGATAATTCTTATCAAGTTTTCGGATGAAGTGTTCTCTACATAGTTACAGGGTGTTCAATGTCGTGGGTAAAATGAAGTTTTAATTTTTCATTCGAAATATAATTTTAAACATAATGTTACCTTTAAAAACCCAACAAATTCATATAGAAATATCCAGGGTGTACAACTTAAAATTTCTACACCAATGATTTTCTTTTAAAGTTTCTATTTTAAACAAAAACATTTCTGTACATTTTTTTTAGTGGAATGAACAACTTTAAAGATATTCATTCAACTATTACGTCCCTATTATCACGTAGAGGCGTATGCGCCCCTACGTGAAAAAAGGGACGATTTAATAGGCTTATTTTAAATAAAAAACAATAATAAACTCGAAAATTGCTGCTTTTTCGAATAAGTGAAAGATACATTTTTTCTTACTAACAATCGTGGAAAATAATTACAGTTCGTACGATATTTGTTCAGATAGAATTCCAAGAAGACCCCCGCGTCACAGTCTTGGAATTAACCGCATTCGACACCCGAAGTAGAAAGACATTGGAAGAAAATTTCAAGGCACGCACCTGCCACATAAATTGTCACAATAGTTCCTATAACAGAACTTTATTGGCTTATTCTATTCTCGGAATTATATCTCAGCAATTTCTAAAGTATTCAGTGGCGTCGAAATCCGAGGGATCTCCGTAATAGTGCTTCTCAATTTCATGTATGTGCCACGGCAATTGAATAATTCCATAATTCCAAATATTTCGAATTTTTACCACCAAGAACGGCGGTGACAACATTTTTAACATTAAAACGATGTTTCGCATTGTATTAGCTATATCTTGTCCAAATTTGGTTAGTGCAACTCTCTCGGTTTCGAAAATACAATACCTATTTATGTTTTTAGCTACGAAAAGCGAATAATTCCAACTATTTCGAAGTTTCACCACCAAGAATGGCGGTGACAACATTTTTAACATTAAGGCGATGTTTCGCATTGTATCAGCTGTCTAAATTTTGTTAGTGCAACTCGCTCAATTTCGAAAATACAATACCTATGTCAATTTCTCCATCACTAGTTGACAGATATACTGTAATATATTTGCCTTCAATTAAATATTAACCCAAGTTTGATCAATTTATGAAGTAAATTCAGACATCCTCAGAGACATTGGATAAATGTGGTATTTTTTTAAACGACATGGAATACAATGAATACAATGATATAATGACTGATGGGTTGATTTGTGATGCAAGTAGCTATAAGATACACAAGATTTCATAACCTAGAAATTAACTAATAACCTTTCCCCATGGTGTCCTACCTCATTTTAAATTGTACCTCAAATTCATCACTTCAGTCAGCTCATTCATATGATAATTTATTATTGGTTTATGCTATGTATCATTTCGACAGTCGATTATTTATAATAACCATTTGATTTAAGTATATTACACGACTATTCCAAGTTTTTTATTACTCTTCTCATATAGCATATTATATTAAGCTCAATATAATAATATTTTGTTGTAGTACAATATGTCCTTTATTTCTGATAATTAGTTTACAATGTTATTTATTTTGTTTCCATCAATTGCTGTATGAATTGTGAACTTAATTACAAATTTTCCAATTAATTACAAATTTTCCAATAAGTGTTGACCTATTAAGAAAAAAGTAAAAAACTAAGTTAATTTTATGAAATGTAAAATTTAATAATTTTGGTATTACCTATTATCTAATTATTTAAAACAATAATAAAAATGTATATTTTGTAAAATTACTTGTCATATAAATTGAAAGCAGGTACTAACTTAAATTCTAGTAAAAGATAAAGGAAAATTTTGTTGTTTCTACATAAGTTTAGATAATTATTTATATAACTTTTTCCATTTTAAGAAGAAAGTCATTTAGAACTTACATATTATTCATTATTAGTACTTATCATCTTCATGTGTGGTAATGTCAATTTTGCAATTTATAATTAAAAGTACGTACTTGCAAAATTGTAACCAAAAACTGACGCCTTCATATATTCATCACAAGGTGGACCTGATTTTACCTTCTCAGCGTAACGATGTTGCAATAAAAAAAGGTTCATTTATTTGGAGCATCTTCAGGTGGGAGTAAAACCTTCTTCGTATAAAAGCGGACTACTAGAATTTTATAACAGTAGATCTCATTAGTTCAAGTTCAACGTTCACTTTCAACATGAAACAAGTAAGCAGTCTGAATTACATAATCAAATACCACATGTCTAGATATTAGACTGATTTCATTTGGAACAAATTGAGTCATAGAAATAATTTGCAAGATTTCTTTCATTGTGTTTATTAAAACAAATTTCATTATCAGAAGCCATTTTAATCATCTGTGTGATAGTATTAGTACGATATAGAACTTTGTAATGTGTTTTTCAGATACTTCTAGTAACAGCTCTCTTTGGTATCGCGGCCTGTGGTCACCGTGACAGTCAGTACCTTCCACCAAACCAAAGAGGATCATCTGGACAATATTCCGGTGCTGGTACATCAGCAGCTGGTCAGTACTCTGCATCAGGGGCTGGTGGCCACTACTCTACACCAGCTGCCAACCAAGTCCCCATCCTCCGCTTGGACAACAACCCAAACGCTGGAGATGGCTCTTACAGCTACGCCTACGAAACTGCTGATGGTATCGCCGCTCAAGAAGAAGGTTCTTTAAGAGGAGAAGCGCAGCTTGCTCACGGAAGCTATTCCTACACTTCTCCCGAGGGTGAACAAGTTTCCATCCAGTACACCGCAGACGAAAACGGTTTCCAACCCCAAGGCTCCCACCTCCCTACCCCACCACCAATCCCAGAAGCCATTCTCAAGTCCATTGAATTCAATCAAGCTGAAGCATCCCGTGGAGGAAACCAGTACAATGAACCCCAACAGCAATACGGTGCTCCAGCACCTCAGCAGCAATATGGTGCCCCCGCTGTTCCTCAACAACAATATGGCGCTCCAACTGCTCCTCAGTTCAAGGCACCACAAGCTTCTCAGTACAAATCACCAGCAGCTTCCCAATACAGGGCGCCTTTTCAACCTCAACCACAGTACGGAGCTCCAGCTACCTCTCGAGGAGGACAAGGGGGTTATAGATACTAAGATACGACTTGTCATCACATCACATTAGCTGTTAATAAACTTTATTTATTATTTTGTAAATTGTGTTTCCTTATTCGCTTTTTATCTGAACACAACGCATAAGTTCATCGCATTTTCCTGTTATATTTAGGTACTGATATTTAACATATTATGTGGATTTTTAACTCTAACATAAAAAATTGAGGAAATCTCCTCTTTCAGATGGATTTTCGGAATAAACTAGAAGAAGCGTTACTGTAATCATTTATCGCATCGATTTAATTTCTATAAAATTCATATTTTGTCTTGTTCAATAAATACAGCTTCATCAATTTCATACTGTGCTCTAGTTTTAGATTCACAGAGGTAATTTGTTCACATATTTAACTTAATAATACAAAACCTCCATTAAATAACTATATTTACTATACCTCAGTAACATTTTTGCGCAGATACCTGCTTTACTATTAGGGCCTCTTGTCTTCGTCACTTCTATAACGCACTTTCTTCTGATCTCTCGGACAAAACAATTTTGATCAAGCTGTAGGTTTTGTCGATCACCATCACTCTGACATTTATTTGGCACTGCCAGATTTCAATATAATATGGGTTTGCTTTGGGTTTCCAGGTCAAATCAAAATAATATGTACATCCCTATTTAAAATAATACAACACATAATAAAGTACATATAATTTACAAATATCCACCCTCCTGTCAATTCAAAATTTTCAAGAAAGCGACAGGCTAAAATAATAATTACCCTTTATTATTACATAATAATAATTAAAAGTATGTTTCAAACTGATAAATTCTAATGATCTTGGTCAAAACTGGTGGCAATTGAAGCAATTTTAAATATAGGTAAACACAGGGTGTGGACTGCATCAATATTTAGGACATTTAATATATTTTGATTTTTTAAGTATATTTATAAGCAGAAGTTAAAATATGTCATAATTTTTTTTTACTTCATATGTCAAAAATTCAACTGTTCCATAGTTATAATAGATATAACAAATTACGCAAACTAAATTTTTAAATAAATTTTTCCAGTAATTTATTACAACGTTGTTTACAGTTTGTAAATTTGTCAAAATATATATTTTCTCTGTTAATTTGAACCTTTGAAAAAATTAAAAAAATATTTACACAAACCCATTATTTTTGTGTCTAACCAAAAGTATTACACAGGGTATAGGTCATTATATCAAACATTTAAATTTCTGAACATTTCAACAAACCTGTCTTAGATTTCAAAATTATGAATATTGTTTTTTTGAAATGTTTGACAGCTTTATTTCAAAAAGTAACAACATTTGTTGTTTTGGAAATCAAAAGGATTGATTTTGGAAAACTTATTAAAGTGTGTAATA
Source organism: Anoplophora glabripennis (assembly GCF_000390285.2). Classification (NCBI taxonomy): domain Eukaryota; kingdom Metazoa; phylum Arthropoda; class Insecta; order Coleoptera; family Cerambycidae; genus Anoplophora; species Anoplophora glabripennis. Next base: position 982,615 of record NW_019416376.1, on the reverse strand, counting down.
TGTATTTTTACGCTTATCATTGTGACATATTCGGTTAGACAAAAATTGTTTAAGGGGGTTTATATGCGCAATTTTTTGTAAAGCATATGGGAAAATCTAAGAAAGTTAGAAACAATACCTCTACACTGTACCAGTTATATAAGTTTTCTTCAGGGTATAAGACAACTGACAATACACTCAAAATAATATTTTTACCTCGTATGTTTATCGTACGTTTCCACGAATTTTCCACGCCTGTTGAACATACAAAAAATCGCGTACGGTACTATAAACATAATCACAACCCGCAAAATGCTTTTAGGGAATTATTAATACATGCACTAATCATAGTTATTGCATATCTTTACTTGCTGGAAAGTTACATTTTCTGATATTTACTTGTTCTCCGTGATCTTTCAATACGAAAAATTAAAGGCAGTTGCTTTAGTTTAGCTTTACGCTTGTCACTTTCTGGATGGATCTACTTGTTCTATCACTGTTTTACTAAAAGTGCGATTTCTTGTCAAAACTCCAGCCTTAATAAAAATCCTGACTAATCCTTTAAGCAGACGAGTATTAATTTTTAGATTTTTTTTCACAAGTGTATCCAAATAAACACAGAAAAAAATAAAATTACTACAGAAATTAACAAATATCTCGACATATTTTTGATCTAGTTAAAAACCTTCCTCTATTTTATCTTGAGAACTCTATTCTCGTGATTTAGGACTCATCAAACGGGACGTATTGACAGACATGTCAATAACAATAATATGATTAATTTATTTGTAAAACATCACATTTACTTTACTTTTATATTAGTGTTTCTGTTTATTCTAAATCATTATTATTGAACAATAATATGTATAAAGATCAGTTTGAAAAGATATCCTTAGGACAATCAAACAAAAGGAAAAAAAAAGATTTCAAAATAGATTGGGGTTTAAATAAAAATTGTCAAAGTGACTCATAAATTTCTATTTAAATACTCAAAATGTTGTTTACGCCAAAAGATACTTCCACTTATCGATTACTAGATAATATATGCACTTTTCTGCTGACAATCTGAAATAAAAGTTAATATTTTTTTACGTACAGTAACAGCAAGCTTTAATTACAAGAAAGTAATACTCCACATTTGGTCATAAGATGAACCTGATTTCACCTTGCGCCTAAATCGAATCTTCAGTAAATAAGATCATTTATTTAGTACATCACTTTCAGGTGGGAGTAATATCATCATATAAAAGCGAGCTGCCGAAATTGTATTACATACAGTACATCCGCCAGTTCAAGTTCAACGATCACTTCCAATATGAAACAAGTGAGTATCTAAAAGTTACATAATCATACATATCGATATCACGTCGTTTTTAATGAAGATTAAGAGATGTTAATAATTATATTAAGCAACGTAACAACACGACTATATACCTGTATATTAAAGGAACTAAAAAACTGCACCTAATAATAATTCCAATACACCTTTCAGATACTTTTAGTAACAGCTCTCTTTGGCTTCGCGGCCTGTGGTCGTCTCGACAGTCAGTACCTTCCGCCAAACCAAAGAGGATCCTCCGGACAATACTCCGAGGCAGGTCGGTACCAAGGTCCTTCAGGAGCTGATCAGTACTCTGCCTCTGGTGCTGTTGGTCACTATTCCGCACCAGCTGCCAACCAAGTCCCCATCCTCCGTTTGGACAACAACCCAAACGCTGGAGATGGTTCCTACAGCTACGCCTACGAAACTGCTGACGGTATAGCCGCCCAGGAAGAAGGCGCCTTGAGGGGAGACGCTCAACTTGCCCAGGGAAGCTACTCTTACACTTCCCCGGAAGGAGAACAAATCTCCGTCCAGTATACAGCAGACGAAAACGGTTTCCAACCACAAGGCTCTCATATCCCAGTCCCATCAGAAGCCATCCTCAAGTCTATTGAATTGAACAAAGCCGCTGAAGCACGCGGAGGATACCAGGAAGGCCAGTACAATCAACCTCAGCAGCAATATGGTGCCCCATCCGCTCCCCAACAGCAATATGGTGCCCCATCTAATCTCCAACAGCAATATGGCGCTCCAGCAGCTGCTCAGCAACAGTATGGCGCTCCATCCGCTCCTCAACAACAGTATGGCGCTCCTCAATTTAGAGCATCTCCAACTGCCCAATTCAGATCAGTTGGAAGTTCCCAATATAGAGCACCTGCAGCTTCTCAGTATAGAGCACCTGGAGCTCCTCAATTTAGAGCACCTGCCCAATCCCAGCAGCAATATAGAGCTCCAATTTCCTCCCAAGGAAGTCAAGGAGGTTACAGATATTAGAATGGATTTTTTGTTACTTGTGACTGTATTAACTGTAAATAAATATTATTTATGATTTTGCAAACCGTCCTTAAAATTCTTCATCCGTTCCTAAACCAAGACGTTATAATTATGATCAGCTCCTATGGTAACCAATATTTTGGTTCCAGCTGGTTAATAATTGATGACACATCCAACAGATTTTGGTTGAAAAGTCATATTGGTTGAAAAGAAAATCAAAAGGACTGTGCAGTTGAAATAATAGCATCAACTATGACCATGATATCATAGAGTACATAGAATACTATATAGAAGGTACACAATTTCGATAAAATTTGGGATTTACTCGAAATGCTCCATGCAAAATATCGATATATCTGCGATTGACGTCATTGTTTTTTCGCTAAAATTGGGACCAAGAAACATACCTAGATCGTTTTTTCTATCTCAAATGGTCTTTGAGATAAACCCAAGTCCCATCGAGCTTAATTTCATGAGAGTAATGATTTATCTTATTATGTTCAACATTTTAAATATTCAATCATTTTATTTTGACAGCGGACTATTGACTATTGACTAAAATATTCAGGTCTTTCTTGGAAGTAATACTTTAATTATATGTTTTCGACGATCGATCGGTTCAGAACAAAAAATATTAAAAACAATGGCTAATATAAATATTTCTATTATTTTTATAAACACTCGTCATTATTTACCTGCGGGCACACAGGTCAAGCATTACAGGTAATTTTCCACGTAAATAATAATTGTACTTTGAAAATAATATAGTAATAAACTATTTTTATTATTACATGCAATGTTTCAAAGTTCTGTATACGTACTATTTGGCTGTTATTTTTTTACTAAATCTCTACTTCTTTTTTTTAGTACTAATGCATATATAGGAGGTTGACATAAGTACTTACACTAAAAAAACTAGACGTTCAAACAGCTACTGTGTAACGATGTGACCTAAAATATATCGTTTTAATTTGATTATCTAACTAGGTACTGACATCACAGCAGTTTTGGTGGTCTTGAAGTGACTTCTCAATTAATGTTAAATTACTCATGCTCTAATCTAATCGGGAAATCACCACAATAGAGGTCATATGATTTTATAAAAAAAAGGTCGGAAATGTTATGATATTTACAAAACAATTTTAGTTTTTAAGTCGAAATGGAGAAAATCCAGTATTTTTCTTAAATTAACAAAGTCGCAAATCAGAACATAAAACTTACTTGTTTGGAATATCTAATTATGTAAGAATAATTTTAAATAGACAAATAACAAATTACAAATTTATAGCTAACATAAAACTTAAATGACTGGTTTTTTTGGCTAAAAGACGACTCTACACACTTGGGATTAACAACCAAATAATTGCCAGATGTTCTTATCGCCTTCATACATTAGGACAGTATTATTGGTAGAAAGAAGAAATTTCCATATTATAATATAACTATAAATATTCAAAATATGGTAATTTATACACCACCTGAAGATACAGAAATTTAATAGACATACTACAAATTACAGACGGTAAACTTATATAATCGTTTAATATATTTTACATAAACAAAAAATAATTTCAATAAAATATATAAGAGGTCCAATCAGAAAATATAGACCAGGGCGGATATGTTTTGAGGTGGATGTCAGAGGGGGCAAGCAAATTTTTTTCTCAATTATCTTCAGTACAAGTCACATAATAAAAGTGTAGATCTGGGCGAGGTCCGGAACATTTTCAATATTGCAAAAATGTTTTAAAATTTAAAAAATACCTATTTTATCTGAGCTTTTACTTGTATCTTGGAACCTATGTATTTTGGAAGAATATTGAATAGAAAAAAGTTTTAGAATTGAATTTTGCACAATATACTGCAAGTCAAAAATGTGTAAATATATTATCGATGTTGCAAAATAGCAATAATTGATGAAAAAACAAATTTAAAAAAAATATGTGGAAATTAATTTTTTTGGTAATACAAATAAAATTAAGAAAAAATAGTACTCTAAAATTATAGTTTTTGAGAAAAAACTAAATTGCAAATTGATAAATGTAATCTAATTGTTTAAAAATTTAAAAAAAAAATTAAAAAATTAAAAAAAGAGGTAACTTCAATCAATCGGTTTCAATTTTTCAAAAAACCATTTGAAAGGTTGAGCGGTCTTTTCTATGAAAATTTCAAGTAGTTCTATTTTGATTTGAGGCTATGTAACATTTCAAAAAATTATTTTGCAAAAACTATAGAATCGATTTTAATGAAATTTGGTGTGTTGTTTTATTATACTCTAAAGTTTTTTTTACCAAAATTAGAATGCCCTTGGAGCATTTAAAATATTTTAAAAAAATTATTCAAAAAACTTGATTATTTTGCCTTTTTTCATCAATTATTGCTATTTTGCAACATTGGTTATAAATTTAAACATTTTTAACTTACAGTATATTGTGCAAAGTTCAATTCTAAAACTCCTTTTCCTCATCAATATTCTTCCAAAATGCATAGGTTCCAAGATATAAGTAAAAAACTCAGATAAAATAGGTATTTTTGTAAATTTTTTAAACATTTTTGCAATTTTGAAAATGTTCCGGTTCTCGCCCAGATCTACACTTTTATTATGTGAGTTATACTGAAGGTAATCCAAAAAAAATTGCTCTCACATCCACCTCAAAACAGATCCGACCTGGTCTATATTTTCTGATTGGACCTTATATTCCCTTCATATTTGTGTCGCCTGTAAAAAAAGTAGTTTAACCCCTGTCCGAAAGAATCAGCCAAGGGCTGTTTTCATGAAATTATATTTGCCTAACCAAATGCCTGTCTCTGCTCTTGTATAATTTATTAAAAATTATAATACGTAAATTTTAAATTTGTTATTCCATTTTTATGATTTAACCCGAGAACAAAGAATGTTTGTTTTGCGAATGACATTGTACAATAAAAGTTTAAATACAAGTTCAAGGCAATGCAACTATTAGAGAGAAATATAGACAACTCACAGACTGGATAATTAATAAACTTTTTTTACATATACAACTTATTTTTATGACATAAAACTGTGGTCAGGTGAACGTCCTGGATCAAGTAAAAAACATTACAGCTTCATACAACGGCTTGCAAATTACAGGCTTCTAACAATGCTACCTTTGATTGAGAGGCATAAATTCCATAACATTTAAGACAATAATTTCAGACTTTGACGGCTCCTATTTAGTTTATTTGCGTTGGGTTCCACACAACAAAAATTATTCGAGAAAATGATGATCTCACAAGTGGTGATTTTTTGTGTGTACACGTTTCTGTACTGTTGCTACCAAATTAACGTATCTATTAATCAAGATCTCGTGGAAACTCGAGGCTCTGCTTGATTTATTAATCAGTGTAGGATCATCGTCCGAAAGGCGTTAACGAGTTCCGAATTACATCTTAAGATCCCGCTGGAATTGTGGGTGGGGTGGCGTCTCTATAAAAGGCGTTTGCCAAATTTTTGAGGCATCACAAATTACAGGTGCTCAGTTCTTTCAAGATGAAGCAAGTAAGACTTTTTTTTAATTAATACAAACATATTCGCATGTACAAAGTACTTATAGAATAATATAGAAATTTAAACTTGGAATATTGGATATAAAAATATTTGTGGATTTTAAAATTTTTTAAGACCATTTGTCTAGTATTTTAAGAAAACACACTATACACTACATAGATTATTGTTATTATTAGAACTAGCATGGAAGTAATGATTTTTTTAAAATTAAAATAGGTGATGACAACTGTGCTTGCTATGTTTGATGATTACAATTTTTATGTACCACTACAGTCACATTTTTTCTCTTTTGGTATTTTGCCATAGTCCAAATTAAACATTTTAAAAACTAAACTTACGCCTTAGGGATAAGTCAAAGGTTGTTTTTAATATACCTACTTATTTGGGCCTACTTTGAAATGAGATAGTGAAGTACTGAAGTACTTCAGTAAACGACAAAAAAATAACAACTATTTAGGAAATGTCTCAAATAAATATTTATAATGCAATGGCCGTTTCGCGAGGTTAAAAAAAAGATAAATAAATGATTGTCATTTTTTCTTTTCGGGTGTTTTTCCACTGTAATTTTTTTAAAAATTGAAAAAATATAAAAGGAACCTATGCCACAAAATAATCTTGTTCTATTTAGAAATATCAGAATCAAGAATACATAAACTCAGTATTATTTTTATTTAAATAGATTTAAAATTTTGAATATTACAGAAGAAAAAATATAAAATGATTGTTTAGTGTAAATTCAAATAAGCTATGTCAGGTTTATGATATTTAGTGAAAGCATAAGCAATGAAATTATCAAATAAAAAAATAATGCGAGACAATAATACTAGATTTAGAATATTTTTTTATATATAAATTTCACGTTCTTATATGAATATTAAAAACTACACTTTTCATTTAATGTGCAATAAAATCAAAAATATATTTTCTACGTAAATTTTATAGACAATTTTATGTATTATTCGAATTTTTTAAGTTTATTTAAATTAAACTAGTAAACATTCGGTATAGTTTATTAAAACGTATTCGTACATATACATATAGGTATTGTATATTTTTCGTCAAAGTGGAATATGAAGATGAGTCAGAACGAAAACAAGTTTTTATGTCATATGTCTGGTTTAATTTATTAACATATAAAAAATCTACATAATCCTCCCATAAAGAAGGATTTCACTATATTTTAGCATAAAAAAAAAGCAATTAAAGGGTCATGAACTTACGATTATATAACAAAACAACGATGAACTTGAATTTTCTAGTATAATTCAAGAATTAGGACATATATTAACATGTTTTCCTAATTAGTATCTCAAAGGTGAGAACTTGCGAATAAATTATTTTTTTAGTCATATATTTCAAGGTTATTGTTAATTTAAGAGATTTCCTTTTTTACATATTTTATATAAAAAATAGTTTTATTTATTTTAAATTATAATCAGTAAATTTTTCCATCGTAAAATCGTTGTTGTTCTAAAATTTTTCACTGATTTTGCTCATTTTTTCAGAATATTGTGAAGAAATTTACTTAATTTTTTTCCGATTTTGGAAAAAAATATGTCCCGGATTATTATACTGGTGGAACTAAAATGATGCTTCGGTGGTCTACATTTTTGTTTTATTCATTAGAGATAATCCTGAAATTAAACAAGCTTTATTGGAACTGTGTATCTTTACAAAAATTGGGATACTGAGATGACTAAAAAATAAAATATTGTAACGGAATACAAGGGACCCTGGCCAAATCTCCTAATTTTCCAAGTGTTTCATTTTAGACCAATAACACTTTTTTTTTCGTCTGGCATAATAAATAGGGACATCATTTTTTATTTAATTGAATGAATTTATGACAATTTATATGAAATGTCTTTAAAATATGCCGAAAAACTAACTAAAGTCTACGAGAACTTGCAGGAAAATTTTGCAATAGATACTTTACTCAAATATGCCAGTGGTAGAAGAGAATTTTCGTATTTAATTTTCTCAAGATACTAGGGTGGAAAATTGTCACATAAATATTATATTTTTACTTAATTAATTCAAATTTTGCCTAATATTTCTGTAAAATTCTCATCAGATGAAATCATATGCGCTCTTTGATACCAAATATCCTAAGTAAGCTAGAAGAATAACTTCATAGATGAGATAGAATAATAATTATGTAAAACAAAACGATCTTTCCAAAAAAACTAATAAAAACACATTTATGACACACTGAAACCATTAAATAATGTTATAAATGATAAAAAAATTAACAAATTCTTATTTTAAACACTGATTATTGAGGCAGTTATTATTTTTAAAGGTGTTTTTCTTTTAAGTACCTTTTCAATATATTTTTAGTGATCACAACACTGTACACAGATCAACGTCAGTGAAATCGGCAGTTCTCAACAAGTTTTCTTTTAAAAAATGGCGCATACGTATTAATACAGTCAAAAGTGTCGGCATTTTTGCTAGATTGACAATTGTGAACTGTTGTTTTCACACAATTCCAACATTTGCAGATATTGTTCCTCACTCTCTTTGGATTCGCTGCCTGCGGCGTATACTCCCCACCAAGACGCTACCCATCGAACACCAGCCCAACCAGTCAATATGTGGCACCAGCATCTCAATCTCAGTACTACGGTTCATCATACCAACAGGTCCCCATCCTCCGCTTAGACTCGAGCAACAGCGGCGACGGCACCTACACCTACGCCTATGAAACCGGTGATGGCATTTCTGGACAGGAACAAGGCGATGCGAGAGGAGAAGGCACCAGGGCTCAAGGAGGATTCTCCTACACGTCTCCAAACGGACAACCCATTCAACTTCAGTACACCGCAGATGAGAACGGTTTCATACCCCAAGGGAGTCATTTACCGGCTGGGCTGACTGGTCCAATTCTCAGGTCCATCGAGCAAAATTTGGCTGACGAGAGGCGCGGGGTCGTGGACGACGGTCAGTACAGGGCCGGACCAAGTCAAAGTTATGGGCAACAGCAGAATGTTGCTACCCAGCAGTACAATACACCTACAAAATATACCCCACAGAAATACAACACTGCTCAGCAGTACAGACCTGCCCAGTATGCACAAAACAAGTATGGAGCTCCCACTAGACCACAGACTGGATATAAGTTTTAACTGATACTGTAGTTATATGTAGCTATAAGTTATATAGAAAATAAATCGTAATTTTTTTATATAAAAAAATGTCTATTTTAATGGATGTAAAAATTAATTATTTAATATGACCTACCAAATAATAATATGCCGTCCTTCTTCCACACAAGTCTTCTAGTTATTCATACTTTCTATAAACAAAAAATGTGTGCTTAAATACCATACTTCTTGATTACAGTCGAGGAAATAATCAGCACTTACAACGATAATTACAGAATTTATCGTTGTAAATATTTATTTTATAAATCATTTCTAGAATTTAGAATAATTTAGCATCAACACACATCAATGGTAAAAAATAATTTTTGTATAAGTCCATTATCAAACAATACTTGTACATAAATGTAGCCAACAGAACCAAATCGGAAAGGTTTCGAAATATCTTATTGCCTTATATCAAAATTGTAATCTATTAAGCTCGATTTAATGAAATTTAATGAAAGTGAGGAAAATCAAGATAGCACTTCATGGTAATAATAAGTGTATTCCATCTCACAACTGAAGCAATACTAGTCAGCCAATATCAGTATGGTTTCTAGAGGGTGTAAGGAGTTTGACTGCCATTTGTCCTACAGAAAAAATGTAAACAACTATTATTGTGAAATATTTAGTAAATTTCAAAACAATTGTTTTCCAGTTTTTAAATAAATAAAACAAAATGTATCGATTTTGTAGTACGAATATAGTGTTGTGCTCGAATTTTAGTAAATATGAATCTCTTAAACCGGGAATTTGACTTTTAATCAAATTATGGATTTGAAAAATATGTAATTAAAGTAACTAAAGATTCACGTCATCCAAATAATCATGCGTATTAAAAATAATTTAGATACTTATCAAAAAGCAAAATTCAGTAATTTTGAAACGCATAAGTACAAAACAAACTACAACATATGCTCAAAATGCCTACTATTCTCGTGAAAATTATGTTAGTAGGTATACTAAGATTTATTAACATCATTTATGAAATACCTATTAAAGGTTTTATTAGGTAAATAAGTACACAATTTTTTAAACCGAAAAGAGAAAGTACAAGTTAAATTTATATTCGTTTGTAGTCTCATCTCTAGATATGAAGATTAGGCAGGTACTAACTTGCCAAATCCTATTTTCTTAATAAATTACACATCATATTATCCAAAGAATACTAATGACGTTGCTTAATAAAAAATGTGTGTTACATGAAGATTTCGTATTTACATAATTTTAGACACAATTAATTAAAATGTCACAAACAAATGTTATCATATTATCCATAGTTTTGTTTTCTTGAGTCTTATATGATTAGGCCTAAGTTTCATCATGAGGTAGTGTCAATAATCTTGAATATTTGAATAACGTCTAAGAAATATGTGGTTTTATACTGTAAGATTATCAAAACTGAAATTTTCTGAAATTATAACTTGGTCTGAACATCATGCAGACACCAATTTTAGTTATTAAATTTACTTTAGAAATAATGTGTTTGGAAAGAAAGTTGGGAATAAAAAGCAAACATATACAAAAGAATTTATTTACAACTTAATTCTAGTAAATAATGGCACTCTAGTATTTGTATCCTCCTTGGCTTCCTCCAGAAGCGGCTGCGTTGTATTGGTTCTGTGAAGCGGCTGGGGCATTGTACTGACCCTGTCCGCCGGATGGGGCGCCATATTTCTGGCTAGGACCGGAGTCGTCCCTGTACTGTCCATCATCTACGATACCATTAGCCTCATCAGCCAAATTCTGTTCGATAGCCCTCTGGATCTCTTCTGGGATTGGTGGTGGAGTTGGCAAGTGTTCCCCTTGGGGTTGGAAACCGTTTTCATCGGCGGTATATTGGATCTGGATCTGTTGGCCGTCTGGGGCGGTGTAAGAGAATCCACCATGAGCTTTGGTGCCGTCTCCTCTGGCGTCTCCTTCTTCTTGGATGTTGATACCATCACCGGTCTCTACGGCGTAGTTGTAGGTGCCATCTCCGTTGTTGTTGTTCTCAAGGCGGAGGATTGGGACTTGGTTGGAGGCAGAGTATTGTCCTGCTTGGTGACCGCCTTGCTGAGCAGAGTATTGTCCTTGGCTGGAGCCTGAGTATTGTCCTTGTTGTCCTTGGCTGGAGCCTGAGTATTGTCCTTGTTGGCCTTGACTGGAGCCTGAGTATTGTCCTTGTTGGCCTTGGCTGGAGCCTGAGTATTGTCCTTGTTGGCCTTGGCTGGAGCCTGAGTATTGACCTTGTTGTCCTTGGGTGGAACCAGAGTATTGTCCTTGCTGTCCTTGTTGTCCCTGGTGGCCTTGTCCTTGGAAGGGTGTAGGTCCGTTGTACTGGGCGCCGCCGCCGCCCCCTTGATTTGGTGGAAGATATTTGCTGTCAAGGCGAGCGCAAGCGGCGAAGCCAAAGAGAGCGAGTGCCAATATGACCTTAAAAAATAGTTTTTTGGGTACAAAAACATTCCGAGGGTTATTTAGAAGAACGATAATTATAATTTCAAATTTGTTATTGTTGAATTCAGTTGTGAAATACGAATAACAAACTGTTTATCAATTGAATCAAAGGATACATAAATAAATTTAACTTAATTGTGAGAGTAAACAGCACCAGACATCTACTATTACAATAACATCATTTTTACATTTAATAAGGTCGCAAGATGTGATTGATGCGTGATTTGCCGTCCTCAGTAGTTTACTTTTTAATAATAAAGCGAATGCACATTAATAAGTTACAAAAATAATTATTAATGCTGTCGATGTGTTGCACAAGTATCTTCCAAGCTCATTAAAGTCGTTTCATAACAAGGAAAGATGGGTAGCGCCAAAGAAGTGGCGTCCTAGTTTTTTTAAGAATAGATCGCAATTGTTATAACTATGAATCAGTCCCACGTTTTTAATTGAGATTTAGATCTCCAAGCCAGTACAATCTGTTTTATTAGATCACGAAAGTTTAAAAAAGAGTGCCAAAAATTTCAACCTTGCTTTCAGTTGACTAAATTTAAGGGACTGCAAATTAAATTATCGTCTTTTTTCTATATTCAGTGTATATTTACGCCCAAAACAGTATCTTAACTGGAAAATTGCAAAATTATTAATTAGTTTTTGTCAATAAATATCAAAGACGAAGAAAAAATTAAACAGCCAACCTAAATTCAAAATGTGAAAACTCCTGTTAAATTACTAAAATGGTTGAGTAAGTGTTTTTGAAGCAAAAACTATAAATATTAGTTCTATAGTGTGACACCAGTACAGTTTTTTTTTATAATTTCAAAAACATTTACTGGAATTCTAGTGTATTATAATTCTAATTTCTTTCGATTTAAACATGGTTAACAGTTTCAAATATTTGCAGTTGCAGAATTTTTTAAAATTGTACAAGAAAAATCCGAGTCAAAAACTAAAAATACATATGTTTTGTTTAATACTGGTAAATACGATTTTCTGTTATAATTTACAGAAGCGACAGCGTTTGCGCTGGTATCCACTATAGAAAGGCACTACACAGAAACGACGCGTAATATCATTACACATTATTATGTAACAACAACAAAATTCTTACTTGTTTCATGATGATGTTTGTAATTGAACACTACTTGATGTTGTGATGCGTTAGAAATTTCGGCATACACTTTTTATAAGAGGATCCCCACTAGTGAAGACGATTTAAAAATGTATTACAGAATCACAATCGACTCCCCCAGGCCATGTGAACCTAATGAGACAGATATATTAAAATTTTTCAGCGAGTTGCGATAATTGCAATAATGAATCGACTTGAATGGAACCACTCTTAATTGCGTTTTGAATAGAGGAGATGAATGGCTTTTCGATAATTGCTTTTATTTCTAATTCAGAATTTATCTACACACAATAATTTTGATGACATGTGGCATAACCGCAAGAAACTGCCAATTAAAAAAAATAGGTATATTGAAATCAGACGCAGATTGCAGTTACTTGAGTGTATTTCATCAAACCATTACTGATAAGTTTTCGAGAAAAAAAATAACCTTGGGCTTTCGGAAACAGTTCTAAAAGTAACAGCTTTCTTTTTATATTTCAAAGACTATTTTAAATATAATGAAATAGGAAGAATATTTTGTAACGAAAGAAAACAATGTAAGTATTTTAATTTGGTGTCCTTATCCTCCTCCACTAACATAGTTACAGAGAAATATCTCCTTCGCAATTTTGAAGAAACGAATTTCAAAAGAGTGCTAAAAATAGTCGATAGATCTGTTTTAATAATAGATGTCTATTTTATTTAAATCAAAGAATGTGTACACAGTTCCTTTTAACTCATTTTTAAACCAAAAATCAATCTAATTGTGTCAGATTTTAGGGAAATACAAATACGTATATTTCATTTCGTATCTTAAAAAAAGTAAATAATTCTTAAATTATACAGGGTGATACAAGTTTGACTGCCTTAATTTTAACAGACGATAGAATACATTAAAATAAACAAGTCTGCCGCGTGCACACGTGGTATACATCAGATGTGTAGCATTAGGCTAAGCGCTGTTGCCACGTTGTGATGAAATTCCCCAGTATTAATACTCGTTGTATTTTAAAAACTGTTCGTTATATATTGTATATTTTAGTTTTAGGATAAAATACTATATTTTTTTAACCGTAGGTACTGTCATTTTAAATAGGTAGGTACCATACTACTCTCTGAAAAGCAATAAGTTACACAATAAGGTATACGTACTATAAACTGAATAATTAATGAAACATAATAATAAAAAGTTATACAGAATTATAAAACACAGCGAAGACGTCAAAAATATTAAAAATTCTAGTTTTTTACATTACCTAGCAGCATTTATGCCCATTTAAGAACGAATAACAAAATTAAATCGATGTATTATTTGCGTAAAAGTAATGTTATTGCGATTCTCCTAAAAAAATCATTCATCTGTCAAAACGTATTATTTCTTTACATCTTTTGTACCACTTTAGAATATACGCCTACAAATTGAAATCACAATATTTATTTTTACTCTTCGTATGCAAATCACCCTGAATAAATCAATATCGACTGCTCAGCCTTCTTCTCTAGGTTGATTTAGTACTGAAAGAGGTTCACATGGATCCGAAGGTCGCGGCTGACATATGAAGCTTCTTCACGTAAAAGTAAAAATCGTATTGTACTCGATTCATAATGAATTCATCGCAGCTATTGAGGATAAGTGTAGTAACAAGAAGTAAACTCGATTCCCTGTTCGCTGCGTCACGTGAAATGTCATGGTGAATTAAGTTGTAACGCATAATTAAAAATGAAGTACCCGCTAAATATCTACCTACTCCTTTTGGTCCTGACGATTTTACCAAAAACGGAAATATGCACTTCTGTTTATATTGAACTTATAAATACCGTTATTGGTTATAGATTAAGTTGAAATTTAGGTTAATAGCTCAATAAGACATATGTATTAATAAAATCGAAAATTATTTTGGTTCTATATTATTATAAGAAAGGGAAAATCAAATTAAGTTTAACAAATTATGTACAAGAACTATAAATTGTAGTAAAATTAATTTTGAAGGTCTAGAAATTAAAACAATATGTACTAAATTGTTCTAAAACTTCTATACAGGGCGATTCAGAACAGAAAAAAAATTTTGAATGTAAAAAAATTAAAAAAGGCATTTCGAAAATGATTTAATAACTTTTTTGTACGACACTGGAAACTGGTCCACTGTAAAACCTGACCTTAAGGTAAAGCATGAAGTCGGCGACCGGCACGGCGGCAAAGTGTAATAAAAAATTGAAAGATTTTCTTTTTCAAGGAAAGAAATAAATAAAATTTTATATCACCTATTTTATGTCAGCAAATTTAACTGCTTCTGCTGCTATTGTTATTATTAATTAATAAAATTAGTGTATGGTTTTAATTAATAAAATAATAAATAATTTGACATACCTAATGTTACAACTGTTTAAAACTTTGTCCACCGACGTGTAAACACATTTGAGTCCGTCTTACCCAGTCTCTACGAACTAACAGAAATGTTGTCTTGCTTCACCATAAACTAAAACGATATCCATCAGCTCCCAGTTGTATAACACGTAAGCCATTTCTGAAACTTGAAAAACTAATGTAAACACTATCGCAACAACGATATTAAAATCGAATTTCAAAGAGATATTACGTTTTTGTTTTAATGACAGCAATTGCTCATATCTACGCCACTGATTATTTACCAAAATTGATTTTATGGTGTTGACTGATACAAATTTAAATGGTATCTTCCAATTTATAGTAGGGGATAAATTAACTTTCCTACTGACTAAATCTTGACATACGTCAGCTTTAAAATTCCAGTCAACATTTTTTTTAAAAAAGAAAGAACCTTGAAAATATGAACGTTTATTAGTATGTAGTACGATAAATTAATAGTTTGATCTTTTTCTTCTGTTTTTTAAACCTTATAAACATTATAGGTACATCGTCTTTGAAAATTTATTTTCCTGTATTACATGTACATTTGTGTACAAAATTTCGAATAAAAATGTCCATAGGAGTTCCAGATTCGACTCGCTGAAGGCGTGGGGGAAAAATTAAAGTTTTTTGAGGAGAAATGTCATTTGATAAGAATGTATTATTTTAAAAACAAAAGCTGGTGTGTCTCAGGATTCTTCCCAAAAATAAATAACACCTTTGAAAATTAATTTATTGGCTGAATATAGATAGCACTGCATGAAACAAGGTCTTTTTAAAATTAATGTTACTTAAACGGAGAACAAATTGGAAACAAAACAATCAAATTAATTATTCCTTGTTTTTAAAGTATCAATTATACTGCCGTCGTCAGAAAGGTTAATATTAAAAACTAACGTCCTTATTGCAAAAGGTCATCAGATTTGAGTCATCTGGTACAATCCAACGTAATTTATGCGTAACAACGAACATAAAAAAACATTCACATCCTTACAATAATTAAAAGTAAACAACGAGAAAAATGGACGACGACCTACGCCCATACAGGATTGCCGGTGTGGACAGGCATCCAAACATTTATTATTTTATATAACATTATACATGCAATTCGCTAACGATATGCATAAAGAAATTTATTAGCTCTATTAGCATGTCTTACCTTTTAGCAACCCTTTTTCCGGTAGTGATCCCATGTTAAACCATGGTGCTAATGATTCGGTAAGTTAATTTCTCCTCGGCATATTAAAATCCTAATGTTTTATTTTGCAACTGTACGAAACACACTTTTTATTCGATAATGAACGGTACCTTTCACTTGTATTGTTTGCTTACGTTAGTGGTCTAATGTAAGCTATACTTTTTAGGGGAGGACGATTTCTTAAGACTTTAAGGCAGATGGAAACGAGAGTGGAAACTGAGAACCCAAAAAAGTAGACGTTACATTCATTTTGGTCAAAAAAAAGTAGACAAACGACGTTATAATCTAATGTCGATGTCAGACTTAAAATGCGTATAAAAATGTGAATAAGCAACAATTTTTATCAACAATATCAGCAAACTTTCGAAGATGATTATAGAAACAAATTTTCTCTTTGATTTGTATTAATTTCTATCCTTTTTCATTCTTTCATAACTGCAATTATAAGGTTTGTCTTTTCTAGTTTATTATTAATTAAATATCAATTTTAATACCCAAAGGTTCGTCAATGTCATCAGAGTTTTAATAAAATTCCAGCACACAATTAGATACATCAATGTTACTAATGAAAAAATAATCAGGCGGTTATCTTTTCAATTAAACAAATTCTGTGTATATTCACAAAATCGACACATTTCAAGGAAATTTTCGGAAACCACAATCAGGGCGTGTTTTTTGCCATTTTTGTGCAATATATGGCTAGACGGGACCAAGAGGATTACAAATTGTAAAAGAACGTAGTGATGAAGCACATTCTTAACAATTATTTTCACTTGTGACCTTATAGGTTGAGACGAACAATAACATTTTTTAATGTTGCTACATACCAGACAGTCTGTATACTGGAATAGATAAGGATTCATTATAAACGAAATTTCAAAGAATATGACTTCAAGATGAATACTTAAATACTTAGAAAAATAAGTGTAAGTAAGGTTTATTAATTCATAAAGTTTAAAATTGCCAATTTGTCAGTGCCAAAAATTAGATTACTGTCCTCCCTTGCCCTACTTACTAGCCAGACCTGGCTCTTTGTAATTTTTTCTTATTTCCTGAATTAAAATCAGTGTTGAAATGATGCTGTCTTCAAACTATTGATTTGAAGTTTAAAAATAAAGTTCGGTTATTTTTTAAACAGATGGACCAATGTAGTCAGATATTAATATCACAATAATAGTGTTTGCTTCTCTTTTCTGCAATATTTTTTTATTTCGCTCTTAGTTTGTAGTTTTTAGTTTTTATCATACATAACTTTGTATATTTTATTCTAATACAAACTGTACTCCCAATGAGATTTACCAATATTTTCATAATTTAAGAAAGCCTCTGAAATCAAATTGCAAACAAATGTAAATAACAGAATTCAGAAAATTTTATTCGAAGACGTTGGTATTTCATATTTTGCATATTTATGAGCCCTTGAAAATTGTATTCTTGAAAGGAACATAACAGTGATGATGAGTTTTCCAGTTCGAAATGTCACTAAACCGTAATACATATTACACATCACTGGACTAGAAAGAAGATAAAGAATACAATGTTGTGAAAACATTAGATATTTAAAAAATTGGAACTGATGTTGGTTACTGAAAGACGAAACGTCCCAATAAAATTTTATTCCAAATTCGAATAGAGGGGCATAAGTGGTCTGAAGAAATTGCTTCTATTCTGCTGCTGCTTTTCAAATAAATCCAGAAAACGATAAAATCAAAATCTGAAAATTTTGCATTTTTCAAAAAATTTCAGTTATTTTCTGTTAGTCTCCGAGAAATTAATATATATTAAATTCTGAAATGTTCCTTTATTTTAAACATCGCTTCTGTCTCTGAAAGTTTCCGAAGTAGCATATCATTCTTATTTAATTTTGAACACCCTGTACAGCAATAGAAGAATACATTTTCTTATAATCGCTAGTTTTTTCTTAAATAAAGGTATATTCTAGAAGTTTTGAAAATATATACAGGATATTAAAAGTTTGACTGCCTTAATTGTAACAGACGATAGAATACATTAACATAAACAAAAAATCCTTATGGGTCCTAAACTGAACCATTTTCGAGAAAAAAATGATCAAAACCTCCAAATTGATGTACAAAAGTTCGATTAATTAAGGAATATTGACATAACCGCGTGCATAGAATACCATAAAATACAATGTTTATCTTGAACTTCTTTATGCTTAATTCTAAAAAATAATTAGAGTTGTAATAAATTTAAAATTCGATAAAATTCATATCGAGCAATGAGACAACGGCGCGGCGGATAACACGAGGTACTAAGCTGTCAAGCAATACGCAGTTCAGTTGGTATCTGGAATTGGACCGTGTCTGAGTGTTTTTTGCGTACCATTATTTCCTTTAATAATATTCTTCAGGTAAGTTTAAACTTGTTTCAAATTTAATGTAACTAGGTAAAATTCTGTTGAAGTAAATATAATTATTGTAAAATTCTCAAAAACAGTTTTATTTTCAATACGTTCATCTCGAACTATACGAAAACGCAATCAAGGCCAGTCGGCCGCCTGAAATAAAGGTAACTATGTTCCATAAATAAGATAAAATAGTCGCCAATTAACATTTACTTTTTCCATAAAGGTGACAGTATTACGTTAATTATATTAAAATAAATTGCCGCTAATCGATTCAGTAAAATGTGAAATTGAAGAGCGTAAGATATTAATGTTTGCTAATAATTTAACGTATAATTTAATACTTAATTTTAATTCAGATAATTTCATTTATATAAATAATATCTTGCGAAATTTTCGCGCGGTTTTTTCATACTACGGTCCGTAAAAGATAATCTCATATGAATCTTAAAAACATGCACGATTATTATAAAAAGTCGAAGCAAATTGACAATATATCATGAAAGACTCTTCTCGGAAATGATTTGTTATCGAATAACACTCCACATGGAAGGAAATTCTGCCAATACTGTAGGTGTATTTTGTAACATTGTATATGTACATGTAATAAGTGAGCACGTATATCGATATTGAGAGAAGTCGGAAACACAATATGAAAAACTGGAAATAATTTTCATAAAAACATGTTATTTAAAGAAACAGGAAAACAACTTTAGTCAAGTGATTGCTCTACAGGCTGTTTATAAACTTGTAATAGTTATTTACACCATAAAAGAGGTAAGTATTATTTACCAGCTGAGGACGATTTTGCGCCCGAGCGGAGCGAGTCCGAGACTGGTAAAATATACTGCTGCGTGGTGTATAACATTTTATCTGCTCCAACAGTTCTTTATAGTTCATGAAATACAGATTAGGTTTTATTTTTTGACATTTCTGAATCAATTTATTTTGACATTATTCGAAATCTTGCAGTCACCTTGGTTGTTCGGATTTTGTCGTTTGTCTATAAACAAAGCTACATAAAAGTTGCAATTTTGCTGGTTTTGAATTATTATTTTTAAATGAGTGATTTTCAAATAGAAAGTGCAGCAAATGCTGCCTGCGAATTTTTATTGCCCTTTCGATGACATTATTATAGTTGCAATTCCAGATTCTAAAAATATTATGTCACGTACGTTTAGAATTACTTCTCGTCTGGGTTCTGTTTCTTACGTAGAAATTCTCAAGAAGTATATCAAGATTAGATTGGAAATTAAAACTGAAATTGCACACTTTTTTTATACGCCATCAAGCAGGTAGATGTTACAACCAACCAGTTGGCAAGAATACCCTTTCTATGATTCCTAATAAGATTGCACAGTTTTTGTAACTAGAACACTCTGAAACATATTCATTCCGAAGATCGTCGGCAACGTTACTGGCTAATACAAGAGTTGATGTATTAACAATCAAGAGAGGTGGGTGGAAATCAGCAAAACGGTGCTTAAAATTAATAATAGTCAAAATAGTAGTTGTGTCCTTAATCGTACGAATTTCTTTGAAAGTTGGTGGGTTAGAAATCATTAACAAAAAACTATTTTTTCGTAAAATTTGCCGAAGTTTCGACCATATATTTAGTCTTTCTGGAGGCAATTCCACTGCAAAAAGAATTCTATGTCAGTAAAGATAAAATAAAACCTTTCCATCAGATGACGGAAGGTAATCAAGAAAATTTCTGCCACAATTCATATGCCTCATTTCTTGAATTGAGTGTTGCATTAAATTAAATGTAAACAAACTTACTACAAAATACAAATTTATTTGTTCATAATTTACATACACATCTATTTACAATAATATATTACATCCCTATAGTTTATGGCAAGCAACAATATCCCATTAGTACCTGTAACCACCAGGGCCGCCAAATCCGGAGCCCAAACCAGGTCTGAATGGAGAGGGAGCTGGGGCTCCGTACTGCGGTAAACCTCCAGCTCCACCTGGACCGCCGCCGATACCACCTGGACCACCACCACCTGGACGGCCGCCAATACCACCTGGAGCACCACCAATTCCGCCTGGAGCACCACCAATACCACCAGGGCGACCGCCGATACCACCTGGTCCACCACCACCTGGCCGACCGCCAATACCACCTGCAGCACCACCAATACCGCCTGGAGCACCACCAATACCACCAGGGCGACCGCCGATACCACCTGGACCGCCAGCACCTGGGCGGCCGCCAATTCCTCCCGGACCACCGCCGATTCCACCTGGGCGGCCACCGGCGCCGCCTGGACGACCGCCTTCATCTGGTCCAGGTTTATATTGTCCGTCATCGACGACGCCGCGAGCTTCGTCGGCCAAGTTTTGATCGATGGCTTTTTGGATTTCTTCTGGAATAGGGGGCGAAGTTGGGATGTGGGATCCTTGAGGCACGAATCCTTGTTGGTCGGCAGTGTATTGGATTTGGACCTGTTGGCCGTCTGGGGCAGTGTAACTGAACGAACCTGGAGAATAATTGATGAAAACATAATTTCGTATTCAAATTGTTTAAGAACAGGAAATAACTACATCTTATAATTTGTAGCTAATTTGTAAGTAAAACTGATAGAGTAGATTTTGTTTTAGAGTTAAGTCAGATTATTTACCTAACAAATTCTCAAACTGTTGTTTCAAAATTATGAACTTGGTGAATATAAGTAAATATAATATTCCAGGAAAAAATGGAACAGTTTATGGAAGTCCTTCAAAAGGTATTTTATGATGACAGTTCTAGAAAAAAATCTAAATCGCTCTGTCATTTCAAATGTATCGCAATGTACCTAAAAACTAGTAAGGCCCAAAAACTTTCATGTGTTGTAAATGAATAATTGTCGACCCATTAGAATTAAAAAAAAAATTCATTTCAAGTACTATTTACCTTATGATGGCCAGATTTGGATTTGCAAGTATAACTAACATAAATCGGCATCAAAAGATAGTAGCATAGAGTTTGGATTTTCTGTTGGTCATAAATTTTCAGTCGTCGGCTTTCTAGATTTTTTTTTAAGTCTGTATTTACGGCACTTTGTGTTTTCTTTTGAATAATAAATATTTAAATTAGACAATATAGATTAGAAAACTCCAAAAGGATATTTACTGTTTTGAGATTATTTAATGAAAGCTGGATAATTAAGTTTGTTCCTTCAGATACCAACATAAGAAAACTACGAACCTTGTGCCTGAGTGCCATCACCGCGAGCATCTCCTTGTTCCTGAGCATTAATTCCATTTCCAGTTTGGTATGAGTAGCTGTAGGTACCGTCGCCGCTATTGACATTACCTAGTTGAGTAATAGGTACGTCGGATCCAGCCCCAGGTCTTCCACCAGCTCCGGGACCGCCACCGTAACCGCCACCAGCACCCCCGCCAATTCCACTACCAGCACCGCCCCCAGGGGCACATCCCGGACGACCTGGGGAACATCCGGGGCCACCTGGCGCTCCTCCGGGACCTCCAGCACCTGGACGACCACTTGGGTAACCTCCTGGACCTGCTCCACTCGGACCGCCTGGGAATCCTCCTGGCCCCCCTGCACCTGGTCGACCTCCAGGTCCGACTCCACCTGGACCGCCTGGGAATCCTCCTGGACCGCCGGCGCCTGGGCGACCTCCTGGACCGGCTCCACCTGGAGCGCCTGGGAAACCTCCTGGAGCTCCGCCAGGGGCACATCCCGGACGACCTGGCGAACATCCGGGGCCACTAGCACCTGGCGCTCCTCCAGGGCCTCCGGCACCTGGACGACCACTTGGGTAACCTCCTGGACCTGCTCCACCCGGACCGCCTGGGAATCCTCCTGGCCCTCCTGCACCTGGTCGACTTCCAGGTCCGACTCCACCCGGACCGCCTGGGAAGCCGCCTGGACCGCCGGCACCTGGGCGACCTCCTGGACCGGCTCCACCTGGAGCGCCTGGGAAACCTCCTGGAGCGCCAGCAGGGGCACATCCCGGACGACCTGGGGAACATCCGGGGCCACTAGCACCTGGCGCACCTCCCGGACCGCCTGGGAATCCTCCTGGCCCTCCCGCACCTGGTCGACCTCCAGGTCCGACTCCACCCGGACCGCCTGGGAATCCTCCTGGCCCTCCCGCACCTGGTCGACCTCCAGGTCCGACTCCACCCGGACCGCCTGAGAATCCTCCTGGCCCTCCCGCACCTGGTCGACCACCAGGTCCGACTCCACCCGGACCGCCTGGGAATCCTCCTGGCCCTCCCGCACCTGGCCGACCTCCAGGTCCAACTCCACCCGGACTGCCTGGGAATCCTCCTGGCCCTCCTGCGCCTGGGCGACCTCCAGGACCGCCTCCACCCGGAGCGCCTGGGAATCCTCCTGGGCCGCCGGCACCTGGACGACCTCCAGGTCCGACTCCACCCGGACCGCCTGGGAATCCTCCTGGACCGCCGGCACCTGGGCGACCTCCAGGACCGGCTCCGCCTGGACCGCCTGGGAATCCTCCTGGACCGCCGGCACCTGGGCGACCTCCAGGACCGGCTCCGCCTGGAGCGCCTGGGAATCCTCCTGGGCCGCCGGAACCTGGGCGACCTCCAGGACCGGCTCCGCCTGGAGCCCCTGGGAATCCTCCTGGGCCGCCGGCACCTGGACGACCTCCAGGTCCGGCTCCACCTGGACCGCCTGGGAAACCTCCTGGACCGGCTCCACCTGGACCACCTGGGAGACCTCCAGGACCTAATAAAGTGCCACATATAATTACTAAATATTGAGATACCTTTCCTGAAGTGTCAAGTGACGTTTTAGTCTCAGAAATAGCAGTTCGTGTTTCCTAATAAAGATATAAATCTATCTTGATTAACAAAAAAATAATGTTGCTTGCAAATACAGATAAACACACGCGTATATCAAACGTAAATAAACTTAATACTTCTGATTCCTGTCCATTTCTAGACTTGCTTAACGCGGTAATCAATTTATTGTCCTTTGTTACAAAACAGTTGATAGAATTTAGAATAAATTATACATATATGTGTACTTTTCTATGAATTCAAAGTTGCCGGTGATTTCGATAAAAGTGACGCAAACTAGTTTTTCTCTTTAAGCTTAATAGACCGTGTAATGACAGCAACGACATAACCGACGGGTGAGATGCGAAACCATAATTGCAGAAGATAATTTAATATATTTGTAATGCGTACATCTCGCATGAACGGGTTATATAACGTTAAAAACTATAAATTGCAGTTTAGCCTCGTTAGGTTCTGCTTGTTTTGGAGGTTTTACCTAAACGAATTTTTAATAATCGTGTGGATTCACCTTGACACACAACGATGCGGCCGTAGAAATGGGTAGGAATACGATGCGATCGAATCAATAAATTTCCTTACTCATCCGCTGAGAAAATTTATTTCATATAGATGATTTATTTGTCGAAGCAAGATATTTTTTGACTCAGTGAAATAACAAAGTAAAGATATACATTTATTAGATGGAGGCACTCTCTCTCTCTATATATTTTTTATTGATTTGAGGATCAATTTTGTGGGCTATCTAGACTGTTGTATATTCCATATTGCAAAAAAAATAACCAAATAGTTCGTCATAAAAAATTTAAAAAATATGTGGTTATCGTTTAAGGAATATCAACGAAATTTCGAATTTTTAATTTAGGAAATTTATATTCCCGAAAAGTTACATTATACTTTAAAATATTTTTATGAAATTAATGTAAAAATTTCATTTGACATCATTAATATGTTATATATAAAATAAAAACTACTTTTCGTAATATCACTGCAAATAAATAAATAAGATATCAGCTGTTTCATCGAGATGAAAGATATTTTTAGAAATGTTTACATCAGCTAGCATTTTAATCATCATTGTCTTCCATATTTAAAAATAACTAGGTGTCACATTGTCATTCATTCAAGTTAAGTTAGATGTTAAATGTAATAATATTTTTTCTTCGTAAACGAGATGAGAATTGAGCTCGAATCATTAATCGCCCAAATATCAATTCAATTACCAATTATGAATGATGAATTATCAATTCATTCAATACTTTTTATACAAGTGTCACATGAAGGACTAACTTTAAGGAAAAAGCAAATATATATGAACTTGAATACTGCGTTGTAATAAATTAAAAAAAAATGTGTTTTCGAAATCTGACACGTATTTTTATTATGATTGTTTTTTGTCAAAATCAAAAACTAAAACTAAAGTTAACATATTTAGTGAATATGGAGCACCATACAATTTACAGTTACTTTTAAAAAAATGTACCCACCTCCAGGGGCACCACCTGGCCTTCCTCCAAATGGTCCTCCAGCTCCACCACCAGGTCCACCACCTCCCGGTCGACTAGGTGGCAGGTAATCCAAGCGCGCGCATGCCGCAAACCCTATCAGGGCTAGCGTTAAAATTGCCTGGAAGGAAAAATTAAAAGTGATAAAATAGCGGACTTATAAAATATTTTATTAAAAAAAAAATATGTTTATTTCTAGCTTACCTCTGGTTTACCACGAATAAACAAAAAAATTTTAACAAAAAGTTTTTCTATTCAATGGAATATGAAAAATAAAATAAGTGTAGCGTTTGTAAATAGAATTACTTCTATATTTTTTCCACTCGAACTTGGATATTGTTGATGGGAAAAGAATTCAAAACTGTGGCGAAAAATTTTACTCTGTTTATTAAAACGAAAAAATAAAAGGTTACAATGAAAAGTAACGATTCTTAAATTATCTCGGATATAATTTCTATATTTAAAAAGAAAACTTGCTATCTATAAAGAATACTCATATTCTTGACTAATGAAATTAATTTTTATTGCCTCTATAAATGTCAATAAAAACCGACATCAATTATTATTAGTCAAGGTTAAATTCCTTCTTAAAGCATTTCACAAAGAACTTTTTCCGGACATAACCTACACCAAAAAATTTAGACATAAATGAAACATATCTAAGATTAAAAATAAATTTGGTATCTTCAACTGAATTTATTGGTTTGTAAATGGTAATATATGTACTTTCATTTAATTTCCAAGAATGTTGTAGAAACAATATTTTTCTAAAATATGACATTATCAAGATGCTTTAGAAAGAAGACAATCACAAATATTTCGTCTCAATTTCATGAATAGAAGATATTTACATTTCCATTAGCGTGAGTTATCTTAAAATGTAAAAGGTCCCCTAGATCGCACGAGAAAGTAAATTTTGTTTCGAGCGAGGATTATATGTCACTAACTCAAGGATTCTACCATTGTACACGAAGATGATGTAGAATAATATATAGAATATACCGCAAAAAAACTATAGTTAACAAAGTGAATATTAAGTTTCTGTCCTATTTAAAATATCAAAAAATTGATTATAATAATTGAATATTGAAAAAATAACAATAATTGAATAATTTCGATAATGAAGTAAGAAAACATTAAAATAGTAATAATTAGTATTTTCTTTTCGATGGGTTGTCATTTGTATGATTTGAAAAGCATATACTAAATAATAAGGATTAAAAAAAATGTGTATAGCAATACCTACTATAATTCAGTTAGTCAATGTTTAAAGAGTGGTACATAATTAATATTTAGACTACATTACTATCATTTGCATTATTTTTAAAAAATATACTAATATTGTGAAATATTATACTTCCGAATTGAAATAAAAATATACCGATAACTAAAATAAATCATTTAGCTGTCTAAGAAGGAAAACATTTAAAAAATAACAGACAATATTTACATTGCGGTGGACTAAGATTTTGAAAAGTATATCTACTATGATAAAGATAACTATTACATTTTTAAAAATATGTAAGTTTTTCTTTTGTTCTTGTTTATGTACCTGTCTATTTATAATTTAAAAATTATATCTAAAAGTTGTGTTAAATCCAATTTTAAAAAGCGCAATATTTTATTAATCTCAAAGCCTTAGCCTTGAAGAAATGTGTTACCAGGCCTTTTCATATATCTATGAGTGATGGGTATAAATTAGATAAAACAATTCAAAACGGAATCTATAAAACTCTAGCTAGAATTCCCAGCAACTTTAAAGTTGTATTCTTATGTTTGTTCTCAATTTCAACTTCTTTTCCTTTTGAATATTATAAGTGTAAGTTATCTGTAACAAAAATCGGTAACGCTCGCCGGCTAATATCAAAAAAATACGTCACCAAAACCGGCCCATCACTTTCGCGATCCACCCGCTACAGGCACAGCACAGTTAATATTCACAAGCCGCGTGAATAATGGTACTAATCTAGCGGACAAGTAATGAATAGCTAAATGTCTTACTTGCTTCATGCTGGAAGTAAAGTGCACTCGAAGTGTGATGCACAGATTCGGCTGTTTGCTTTTATAATATGACTCCCACTGGTGAAGATGAGCTCTTGGATCCGTTGCATTTATTGCAGAATCCTAGATCTCTGCCCCCCGGGGTACATTAATTACTCCACATAGGTATTGTCCACCTGGGGATCTCAGTCTCAACGGGCTGCTGTGCGGTGTACAGGGCATCACGGAACCGATATGCAAATCAAGGACGGATGATCCTGGAGATGTCGGAGGTCGTCTTTTTGTTAATTTACATGATTTTGTGAGGTTGCAGTTAACATTCGTACAATTCACGTCTGGCACTTTATGAATTAAAAGTGGCTCGTGCCATTTTTGACCAGCAGGACTGTACTCTTTGTACTCCATAAATCAAGAACACCCTTTTATTTCCTGGAAGTGTATTAAAAAGTGTATTACGACGGGATATTTCTGTGATTTGCGAACATATTGTCGATATATCTGATAAATTGTGGGAATTTACAGCAAAATTAAAAACACAAACACTTTTAATGTGTTACATAGAGATTGTCCTTACAGGGTTAAACTTGAGACAAGAAGTTTCAATGAACCAGTCAAGTCAATCAATCAATCAATCAATCAATTCCTACTCTCTTTAAGAAGATTTGGCATCTTGAAAATTTTTTTTAATATCTTTAATTTTTTTTACTATTAGTGAGACATGTTTGTCTATTTAAACTAAAATTAAAAATGGCTGTACATTTGATAGTTTTGCTCGTCAAATTGGTGAAATTTTTAAAGTTATTATTGATTGGCTTTTGCTTATTTATGTTCAGGTAAGTCCTGTAGTTTACTATTTATCTATTATTTTTTCTAAGGTTTGATGCGATAGAAAAGTTTATAGCTATCAGTTTTTTTATAGTGCACTTTATTTTTTATTTTAGATACCTGGTATTTGCAAACTTGAATTTTTCCTTGTTGGAAACTACGTAGATGTCCTGCTACATTTATGGGGCCACTGGAAACCACTATGGAACTGCTTACTACTGGTAACGGAAAATTTTTCTATGATGACAAATTTCTTTCTCTGGACTTTGAGATAAAAAAACTGTTAACCTTACTGGTGAGTTTAATTTTCTTTCTTGACTGTCTCTTTCTTGTGTTATTTTTTAAAATTTACTGGAGCGTTCTCTCTACTCTGTATTTTCAAAACCCAAGCCGTAACCAATCAATAATTTTTTTTGTTTTTTCATCTTTCCGGATTATTCTGTTCCTATCTTTGCTTAAGGTCTCTTCACAGAATTTTCAGTCCTTGGATGTCCTTTTTTAAAACACTTCCACAACACTCCTTATGACTAATACATTTTTTTAAATGTCCTTTTATTTTTACGTACAATAATTTAATTAATTACTAAAATATGCCTTATTTTATGTTTTTTTAAGGTTATCTCCAGGTACTCTTGTAAAGCCAAGTTTTGACATTTGTGAAAATTATTAAATTTGACAATTGATAAAAAATTTCATGCTATGACTTAAGTTGAATTGAAATATCTTCTATGCATTTACTCGTCTTCCCAGGCTATGTATACCAGATTCATCTATAGATATTGAACTTTTATTTGATATACGTCACTCTAGGTTTAAATTCTGTTCTCTTTATGTACTGAGTACTAACAAGTGTCGATGTCATGCATTTTATGAAAAATTTATTTTGTACTTGTGAATAAAATTAAAATATTATTATTTTTATACTATGTGATATACTTAACTATTACTAGTTTTATATTCAGAATATTTATATTAACAATTTTATACTAATAATTAAAATTTGTATATGACCTCAAGTTTGGTCAGGGAATTTTTCATTCGAGTCTCTATATGAACATTTCCAATTCGTTACAATATATATCATCTTATAATACCCATAACACATTGAAAGAGACTATAATGGTCGTCTTATATATAAACAATAAATATTCACTTTTAAAAATTATAAAATTTATTTCCTCTGTTTTGTTATATGAATATCCACAGCTCCAAATGTCTTAAACTGTCTTTAATTTTTAAAAGCTATTTATTTATCTCTGGAAATGAAAATCATAGCACTCTTTGATGTATTCTTGAACGTAACTGGGATACTGTGATATATTTTTAAATTTCTCTTGTATCAATCAGCAAATTTGGTTCTTCAAACTGCAACATATTGGTAAGGATAAAGAGAAATGATCTTTACCTCATTTAATCTTTTTTGTGTTAATTTTGATCAAAAACCACCCTGTAAATATTTGAGAGTCAAATTAAAAATCACTCAGTACAACGGAACTATTCATAATTCTAAAAGATTAAGCACACGGTTTTTGTGGTACTTTGCAAAACCCAAATGCATACCTGTCAAATCAGTATCTTATTATTTCTGAAGTACCCCAAGAATCTGATTTGGGTCCACTTTTATATCCCATTGTCGTTAACGATATTACAGTTTACATTAGTTGCTATAAATTAATATATCTCTGTGTAAACCAGCAAATGAATAAGTAGGTTTCTTGCTGTTTTCAACCAACGTTCCTAAGAGAGCTTGGTTGATTGCCATACAGGGATTGAAAAATTATATTTTTTGTCACTCAAGTCCTTGTGACGTATGATTAAAAGTATAATAACTTATTTCTAACTGAAAAACTTTATTTTTATATACCTCTAATCTGCTTTAACTGATAGTGTTGGAATTATAAACATTACATCTTTAAAAACTGAATTATTTAAAAAAGGAAATGCCAATATAAGTTTTATTTTGAATATTTGATACCTGCGAGAACAAAAATCAATGTTTTTAGGTAATTATTGTTGTTGCAAATCAGTTTCCGCAAAACGTATAGTAGCTATCATAAAAGAATATTTTCTCCAAACAAGTTTAAATGTATGATTTATAATATCCTTTTCGCACAAACTTAGATCTATTTTAGTATGTATTAAAGACGACAAATTTAATCCTTGACAATTTTTTCGCTGAACTATGAATAAAGGAAAAAATATATGGTAATAAATCTCTAGGACAGATTATAATAAACATGACTTAAGTCTGTTTAATTAAATGCAACATAAATTTTTATAGGCAATATATAATAATGTCTTTAATTGATGCGAATTTATTTTTAAATACTTACATCCCGTAATAGTTTGTAATATGTACAATGAAACTACGTACTGGTACTCGAGAAACGATATGTATCATCAAGAAACATACAACTGATTCCTTTTTCTTTTAAATTTGTTCCTAAGATGAAGGAAGCATAAAATTTGGCGGTTTTTTAAAGCACCACAGACAGCTAATAGGTTGCAATTATTCACTTATCTTTAACCACAAATGGTACTCATATATTTTTTAATTTGATTGAGTAATAGCATTCATTACCGCTATTATTAGTTTAGTGGTTTTTCTCTATCTATATTCTTATTGTCTAATAATATCAATTAATTAAGAAATAAGAGCAGAATACTTTTTCCACTTTGATGGAGAGTATGATATCTTCAAACAGACACAAAGGTTTTGGAAAAAACAAACTTGCTGTGAAAGCACATACCTCCTGAGTGGACATTTAAATTGGAACACAATTTGTATGTTATATTTCACCCATATTCACATCAAGTCTGTAAATAGACACCAATATAACTAGAGACATGTCTGGTGGTTCTACTGACGAATGATTTTAGCCTTTTATTAGATATTGCGAGTGTGATTCAATGCTGGTCAGGGCATCAATCCGCAGAGTAGTTGTTTCTCAAAACATCATAGAGTGAGTTATTTTATAAACTCATGGAAAAGTCTATCAAAACAAATATGAAGATGGTTAGTTGTTTCAAGTATATATTTCTTTTGTAAAATATTAAGCCTGTGTTCCAACAGGTTGAATTTATTTTGAAAAAATGAATTTAATTTGCAAAAACTTGGCGAGCTTTGATCAAAACATAATAATAAGCAGCTGCTTCAAACACTGTTTTTATTTTACGGTGACGGCACAGCCAATACATTTATAGGTACTACTGACTAGAATGAAAATATTGCAGACAATCCAATAAATTCAGAACTACAGATTTGGAAATGCAAGTTCGCGTTCTCATCTTCCTATCCTTAAGAGGACGCTGGTTTCAGTCCGTTCCTTGCGATAGATCGCATACGGTGATAATATTGCATTTGCCGCAGGATCGATGATTTTAGATAAAACCATTAATTAATAAAACACGAGTCTCTCCCTCACCGTATTTAGTAAGACTGCTATGGTGATCCCACTCATTTACATGTAATTATATACCGAAGTGTTTTAGCGCTGATGAAATGATTTAATTTATAGACCAAGTATCGAGACTCGAACGCACCTGAGCACTCATCAATTGTTCTTTACACGTGCACACTTTACAATGTGTATCGCGAATAGTCAACGGGGCATGTAGAGTAGAACAGCATCATCCATTACCGTGCATGCATAGTGTGAAATTCGAACGTGTATTATTACGGATGATGGTTTATTATCCCAAGGAAATATTTACGCGTAAGTGAATAATAGCTCTAATAAATTTTATTATTAGATGTATGTTTATTTACCAGCCGTATTTCATCTGAATTTGAATAATCGAAATTCGTCACAACGTTGCAGTTACACCTACAAAAATGAAATCAGCCAAAAGCTATCTACACCACTCCTATGATGACTTAATGGAAAATGTTAGTCATATACTAGTGAAAAGTGAAGTGAATTGTAATATACAGGGTCGGAAAGTCCCCATGGTTCATCGGCTGTTACGTGAGAGCGATAAAGAAAGTCATAGAAATCCGCGCAATAGAGAAAGATGGCTATAATGGAGGGGTCTAATAGTCGCCGCCCATTTCGCCCTTCCACAAATAAGATCCACTTCTTATTTGTGGAAGGGCGAAAGTATACTACCTTGAGGTACGCCCTCATGCAGTATTTTTTAAAATGAAAATTTATTATTTAGAAAAACCCTCTGGCGCCTACCATAAAGATAATTTTGAAAAAATGAAATAGTAGGTAACTGGATTAAGTCCAAAATATTTGAGTTTTTGTAAAAGAATTTTATGATTTAATGTGTCAAATGCTTTGCTGAAGTCGAGCAAAATTAGGCATGTGTTTACGTTATTATTTGCGAAAAATTTTTTATCAGTTATGTGCAGAAGTGCAGTGGTGGTACAGTCCCTTTGAAAGTGGACGACTCTTATAAGCAAATTGTCTATAATTGGCCTTTGTGAAGCTGACTTGAAAATGTGAGATTCAAATCGGCTGTCATTATATGAAATTTAATGTACGTCTATCATACTAGTTCTAGTGAGCATTCCATTTTTCTTTGAGTTTAAATATGCTACTCTTGCATACATGCAGATCATCCGCAATGACCAACCATTCTGAAGTAAAGTTATAGCTCTCACTTTCTCTGGTTCCTTTAAACGTGGCATCTTAAATTACCAAGCAAATTACTGATGACTGACATATAAAAACTTCATAACGTAATAATAAGAAAAGTAGACCACATCACACTAGAAAAATAAATCGTCCACTTTCAAAGGGTCGGCAGTGTACTATGTTTTTCTCAAAAACCTGACTGAGTGAAGGGCAATATCGCTTCCTTTAATAAATAACTACTTAACTTTTTCAAGAAACCCAAGAAACTATAGTACTTTAAATACATTTTAAATTTTTTATTAATATTTGCCGATTTGTTTCTGAAGTAAAGAAATCAAGATCGATTACTTTACCGATAAAAAAAATAATAGCAGTAACAAAGTTTTTAGAATTATGCATCATATTTTAAAAATTGAAAACAAAAAATAATATAAGTTAAAAGACTTCTTACATCAGTTACTATTTTCAGCATGTTTTCGGTAGAGGCAGGAACTTGGTTAAATTAATTGATGGAGCACTGAAGAAATTAAAAAAATTCTGTCTAAATAGGTGGAAAATGTTCTTTCTGCGCTTACTTACACTAATGTACGATTTCAAATTATGATATACGAATGATTATAACAATTACAAGCGAGTTAAATAAAAAATGCAATTATCACTTTTACAATGAACGAGCACTATAACAATGCAAACTATCAGATACAATTTTGATTAGTTAATTGGGTGGTAATTGCTAAGGATATATTAAATTTTCACACTTCTTGCAAAATTATCTTTGTATATGAAGGACAAAGGAATAAATAGAGGGATATATGAACTGGTCCAAATTCTAGCCATATTGTTTAATTAATTATTGAAATTTAACAAAATTTTTGAAAATGTATATACTTAGAATCCCAAAATTGAAAAATGCATATGAAAGAAATAACTGAAAATTGTAAACATGAAAAAAATTTCGATTTTTTTTGTAAAAATTAAGAAAAAATAGAAGATCGTTTTGAATATTTTTTTTGTATTTTTTTTTCAAAAACTACATCCAAACAAAGAATATTAAAAAAAAATTTATTTGGTCCATTTTTGGATGAACAGTGAGCTTTAAAAAAAGACATGCAACGCATTTGAACTCAAATAAGTCAATTTAAAACAATTCTCTTTTGACTTTTTAAAATTGTCATCAATCGCTGCATAGAATAAATTTTTTAAATTTTGGGATTCTATAAACATTTTTCAAAAATTTTCGAAATGGTGGTATGTGAAATAAGCTAATTTAAAAAAAAATCTTTTTTCAATAAAAAAGAATAGAAATCGAAAAACACCACTCTGAAAATAATTTGAGGATTTATAAAAAAAGGTTTTTAAAAGAAAAAAAAAATTTCAAAAATGGTAATCATCCAGAAATTTTCGTCTTTTCGAAAATTGAAAAAAAAACAGTGAAGATAAGTCCGGATAATTTTGATTTATTTTTTTTTCAAAAAGTACATTTAAAAACAAAAATTTTGAAAAAAAACGTCCCGATAACTCAATTTTCGAAAAAGTTATGGTTATTTAAAGAAAAAAAAGTTGGAAGAAAAAATTTGAAAAAATTCTCAGAGGTTTTCATTGGGGTAGAAAACAATAAAAGAGTTTCAGCCAAATCAAAAGTGGTCGATTTGGTGTGGAATGCTCCATATCTAACCCAATACATTTTTTAATTCGAATCAAAATCGTTACTTTTAACGATTTAGTTCAACAATTCAAACAGTAACATTTTTGCAAAAAGTCCTATTTTAACCCGTTCATTTTTTAGGGTTTCTATAATGTTGATGACATCTAAATGTTTTTAATGTCCATACAGGATATCGCACGAACAGCAATGCCTAAAATTAGAAGTCTCGCCAAATAATTCACTAAATGGTGGAAAATCCGATACTTTATATCGTACACAGGATCTAAGAGTACTTATAAATTTTTATACAACTAGTCAAAGATTGTATCCAATACGCAACGAATCGTTTGACAAGCAATTAAATCACGTAAAACTTCTTAAAATATTATCCAAGCATTACTGAATTGTTATTTTCGTCGCAATTTGCTGTTTTTATTTGCTCAACGTAATGAAGAGAATAAAGTGACTGATATGTTCGCAACTTCCTGGTGTTCCTGTTAACAGGATTTACTATTAAGTACGAACGTTTAGTAATAAAATTGTATTGAGAAAATTTGCATTTACTGCTTAATTACTGTGAATAAAATAAAATGAATTACCTCTCAGTAATTACCTTTTTTAGTTTTAGAATATACGAGGTGTCAGAGTTGTGATCTGCGGACTTATTCTCTGCACACCGCTACACCAAATATTGATACATGTTCCTCAAAAACCATTTAAAAAAATGAATCCGCTTTTAATCCAGTTAAATGGTCCTTTAAATCGCAATTTTGATCAATTTGACTGAATTTTTATAATTTTTTTTTCAATCTACTCTAAAAACTAGGCATAGAAATTAAGGGATATTAAAAAAATCCCAAAATTTTGGGTGATTTTCAAAGAGCTGTAACTTGGACGGAAATGGTCGTAGACAGAATTAAAAAAAGCTTCAAGTGTCTAGTTTTTATATCTACAGTTTAAAATTTTTTAGCATCAGCAGTTTCTGAGTAATCATAAGAAAATCAACGGAAAAAAATTTGTAAATTTTTGCTTTTTTTAAAAAGGCCTATGGACTTCAAAAATTTGTTTTTGTAATTTCATCATAAAGTTCTTTTAGATCATTTAATTATCTTCAATTTGAGCGGTTCCGGAGCCTTGTACGATTATTGTGGATCAAAGCAAAAAAATCATTTTTGACTTTGGTAATCAATTACTCGGGAAATAATGGTCGTACAGGAAATCCAAGCAGTGTTTTGAAAACTGCAAAGTATTCTCTACAATTCATAATTATGGGTTTTTGATAAAAAAAAAATCAAAGTTAAAATGTTGGTTAGAAAAAAGGTAAAAAGTGCATAATTAGGGATATTTCTTAGTGCCCGGAATGTTTAAATTTGTCGTTTTTGCTGAGAATCAATGTAATAAGTAATTTTTCACTTTTGATTCATTTTTTAAGTTAAAAATGCAATAATTTTTAGTAATAATTCATATTTTCTTAATTAAAAAACGTTCATGGTTCTAAAAAAATCGAAAAAAAATGTTTAGAACTAGGACATTATAATAATAATTTACAAAAATGTGATCGTAAATAAAAAATTAAAAATAGGTATTTTTAAATCATATTATAACAATAAACAAACGTGGAACCGATGTTTCTGTCCACCCTGTATCGAAGCACGTCTCTGCTAGGAAAATTACTGTAATGATACAAATTACACGTTTTACGGTAAACTCGTTTGGAAGCTAAAGTCGGTTATTTCCAACGAACAGATTTAAATTCATTGCAGAAATCTACTAAACTGACTCACGAAAGATCATGATTTGAGCAAGTCATTATATTTAACACATACACACACACACACAAGATAATTATTATTTTAAATTTCATCATACAATTTTATAAGGCACGAAGAATCATTTAGTGTTTTGATTTAAAAAATTGTATATACAGGGTAATCCAAGAAATAGGGTAACTTCTACAGAACATTTCTGATTAGTGTTAGCGACATTATATTGAATATGAGCAGTTGGAGCGTCTGGAAAACAGCCAAATCACTTTTACACAAAAAACTATAAGGAAAAAATAAGTTTTAAGCATTAGACAACAATTTTATTTGTTATGGCCACCTATGGACTGTTTCTTAATACACTTTTAAATCCAAGTCACAAAAATCTTTAAAATGTATTTATATTTAAAAAAAAACTTAATAAAAGGACCTTATTGAGGTGCGTTTATTACTTGTATGTTTTACATGCAAATTGCAGATATTATTTGGATGTCTTCTTATTACAGTACATAAAACAAGGAAGTAAACTCCTTATTTGTTTTCCGAAGTCATTCTATCCTTATAAATAAGTAAATAGTTATATTACAGGTTAACAATTTTATAGAAGAAAGTTTTGAAGTCTAGAATGGATATTTTGAAAAATTCCATAACGTAGCACTCCCACCATAGGTGATTTCTAAATTATTTTATTTTCTAATAACAAAAGAATACCAAACATCTGATAACAGTGACAATACAACAATAAAGGACCAATTGACTTTACTGAAACTCTTCCCTTTTTACAGATTTAAAAAATAAATCGTCTAACTCGTTTTGGAATGTTAAAAAGGATGATATATTACTTTATGGTTTAGGCAAGAGGCCTACTTTGTCGCCATCAGCTTGATAGGTTCTAAAACAATCAATTTATATAAAAATCATTATCACCATGCATTTCCTGAAATCATCCGATATAACCAATAATGCTTGAATTTTTACCATTTTCCTCTGAAAATGGCCCTCAGCCTGAAAGTTTCAGCGCTGACTTAATCCTGTGATCTTGATTAGAAAGTAAGGATAACAATAACCAATAACTAACCCTGTATCTATTAGTGATCTACTAAAAGTCCAGAGTCACGCCAAGTTCCTCTTTAACGGTGATAAACGTGAGCATATGAAAATTTGCATAGCAACGTCTGGCGGCGTTAACACCGTTTTCGATCAACTTGACACTAC
Source organism: Anoplophora glabripennis (assembly GCF_000390285.2). Classification (NCBI taxonomy): domain Eukaryota; kingdom Metazoa; phylum Arthropoda; class Insecta; order Coleoptera; family Cerambycidae; genus Anoplophora; species Anoplophora glabripennis. Next base: position 945,823 of record NW_019416376.1, on the reverse strand, counting down.
AGGGTCATCCGCAATTTTGCAATAAAGAATAAATTCACAATCGCACGTAATTCACGCACCGCGGCGCGATGGTTTACTTACATCTGTTTACAGCAGAAAGGATGAATTACATTCCCAGAAGGATCTCGATACAAGGTCTATTACGTTTATCATTAATTAGAGTAGTGACCAGCGATTTTTTTAGTTATGTGTGTTTTAGTGCAGACTGGAAGAAATATATTAAATACTCTCTTCGTTATAATTTGTTTCCGTTTCAAATTTCAATTATTTCTTAGACAATAATAGTCAACTAAATTCAATGGTGTTTATTGTTATACACATATTACCCTAAATTAATTTTGAACTCAAGCATTTTCGAATCTACGTCCAATGAATGTCTTTTAATTAAATTTTCATCATGGGTTTTCAGATCGCCGGATTTTTATTCGAACAGAAATAGTTTCATATACTTTTACTCTTCCTTTTGGTACAAGAGTTTGTCAAGTATTTATATATTATTTTCAGTGCTGGCAAAATCCTCAAATGAATAGAGAAAAACCTAAAACTTTGCCACAAATAAATACCTTTTTTTTATTATAAAACATAAATTATAAAACACTATTGCAGTATTGTAGCAAACCCATGCACTGACATTGTTGTGATTAAGTAGCAGGTATCTATCTACCTTTCACTGCCATTATTTAAAAAAATTAATAAAATTTATTTGAGATTAACTTGCCAAGGATCGACCGTCCCAATATCGTGGTTGTTCCTGTCAAATTTAGACGTTTAGTTGAAACAATAAAAAAAATATACATTGTTTGCATGACTGTGTGATTCTAGTAAATCCTTTCTCTTGAATGTGAACAGACACTGCAGACTTTAACAATTTCTCAGGAGGAGAGTAACTTTAAAATATTACTTTTTCTTTAAATTCCGTCAATTTTCTACAAATGGAATAGACACCTTTAATAAATTTTAATAACTCTTAACCTCATGTTAGAAACAAAACTAAATTTATTGAACTGCTTAACAAAAACCTCTTATTTTTGTTAGTAATATACAGGGTGTCTTACGGAAACGGCCCATTGGAATTATTTCAGACTACTCTGAATTTTGAAAATTTGGGATTCCGGGTTTTCGGGCATGCCCTTCTCAACTAAAATAATGGCGTCCACGGTTATACCGGAAGTCGCCACCTACTTAATTATTTTAAATGGAACACCCTGTATATTATTGCAATTTTGGATTCTACGTGTTATTTTAGGTGGGCTTTTATGGAGTTTACCTATTCCTAAAATTAAGGTTTGAAGTTAACTAAACTCGGCGTTAAATTTCTAGCACCCTGTGTGCAATTAAGCCACTTTGAAAGTATGGATGGGAAGCTTAGAGATCTAGCTATCTCCCCTATAAATATTGTTGCTTTACCTTTCTTACTACAAAATACACATGGTTTGAAGCTAGTCACTGTTTCTCTCCATTTAAAAAAAATAAATAAATATCTGGAAAGTGATCTATCTAACGTGTAAATGAAGGAATTTGAGTAACATAAGGTAAAATATGTTCCAGCCCTTTTCTAACCTACTGACATACACTGATACCATTAAAAATATATAAAATGAACCCGATAGAAAATAAATCCTCACCGAGGCAATCTATAACACCAAGGCGTGTTCCCCTGCAACAACGGAAACGGCATCACGCCATGTGTCGTGATCCCATCTGCACAATGAGCAAACACACTGGAATGATTTGTTTAGCCGCTAAATCACGTTTAACCCTCTTGTTACAAAATTCTAACAATGCAATCTTCGGACGATCTCTCATGCAGCTGTGGGATAATATTTGACACTCTTGTAACAATTTACAATTAATAAAGACATAAAATTCAGGAAAAGAATGTAATGGACATTTAATCCAAAATTCCTATTAGTTCAGATGGATTTCCCGATTACACAAGCTCGCTGAAAATTACATATATTTAGTCAAAGGAGGATATGAAGCAATACCACCTTTGGTTCGGCGAATGAACAATACAGAGACGTTATCCGCAAATAACTGCAATTTATAGCCGTTCAGGAGATTATCAGAAACCGTATCCTGCTCTGCGATTGATTAATACCGGCCGTAACGACTATGTAACCTTCATGCCTTCATTAAAAATTATGGCTTTTCTATAACGAATTTATAGTTCATAAAATTTGAAACGCGATTAATAAATTATGAAAATGTATTTGTAACATCTAATTTGTTTTGGATAATCCTCATAAATACTATTATTTTTACAATGTCACCATAAAAGGTCTGTTACATAAGGCAGATACAGGGTGGAAAAGTTTTCGATACCCAGACCGAAAAAACGTCATGAAAATTCGCACAATTGATCCTAAAATTGTTGCAGGAAAACATTGTGTGAAAATTTGACATTTACATTGTGATTATATTTACAATTTTTAGATTATTACCAAAAAATTGTAGATTATCTCAAATCTTCAAACATCAGAAGAATCAATACCTACAAGCAGTATTTATTTTATTTAATTAATAAAAAGCAGCAGTAGCAAACGACATTTTTGAAAATTTTAACTAAGTTTTTGAACTGTAAAAAAGTAGCCAGTTCAGGCAACAAAGAATACTATTTTTATTTTTTTTTTATAAACACACCGAAACATTTCAAACTTCAAGAGTTACAGGTAGGTACAATTCTAAGCGTGCGAATGGAACATTTTTGTTACCGGAAAACTGTTAATCGTTTACGACATTTGCCGCTTGAGCAACGCTCGACATTTGAATCATTTTAATTAGTAATAAATATTAACCACATATGACTTAACACATGTACTCATTAAATTTTATAGAGAACAATTAGCTAACAACAATATTTAATCGATAGCTACATCATAAGTTTAGTAAAAATTTATACTATTTACTTCCGCAAGCTAAACTCAAATGTTTCATTTTAGCGTCATAAAAAAAATAGTTATTCCGTATTATGAAAAAAGATTAGGCCTAGATAGCAGTGCTGATACAAGCAACTAAAGAATGTTTGAAGTATACTATTTACTTCCGCAAGGTAAACTCAAATGTTTCATTTTAGCGTCATAAAAAAAATAGTTATTCCGTATTATGAAAGAAGATTAGGCCTAGATACCAGTGCTGATACAAGTAACTAAAGAATGTTTGAAGAATTTTCCTAGTAATGCTGTAGTAAGAAAATGAATCAAGCTACATTTAATTTTGATCGATCTTAGCGTACAAAAAAAAAGTATTAGCAAAAAAAAAGTTTTAATGTAATTTTAATGATAGTTCTTTACTAATTACGGTTTAATTATATCTTTTTCCAATGCACCCAAATTGTTTGTTAATAACTGTAATAAATAACACTAACAAATTAGTTACACGTTCTTTTCAGATCCCAATAAAAATTTCTAGGTTTCTTAAAATTAAATTCCCCTAATATTGGAATACTGGTGGTATTAAATTTTCTCATTTACAAAATATCCGAAGAATTCTAACCTTAGCAAACGGTTAAATGAACAAAAGAAACATTTTCTTCAGGCATACCTTCCTCGTTGTGTATATGCATCTTCACTGTTTGTTTTTATTGTAAAAAAAATATATTTAAATGATATACAAGCGCGCGAAGTTAACTTCTTCCTTATTGCATACAATAAAATTTCTTTCAGTATTATACAGCGATCAACAATATGTCATTGTCATTAATTTAAATTATACTATTAAGAGGGGTGTAACTGCAAATAAATACTCTAGCAAGGTTAAAGTCCATTGTTATGGATAGCGCTCCAGAGGAGGACAATAATGCCATAACCAGATGGCGTTTTTCTTTATTTGCCACATATTTTCCATAGCCTATAAAATGTAGAGTCCACGAACATCAATTCGGCACCGTGGGCAACAACTGGACCTTTCGAAAAGCTCTCTTCAGCGTATTCTCACGAAAGATTTGAATCTTCATGCTTACAAAGTTCAATTGACTCAAACCATTTTATGCATTAATTATTTTTTCCTGCTGTTTCCTGATTCCTGATTTAAAGTAATAATTTTGACTTATGATAAGTTTGTTATGGTCTATTAGATCTATATATCGGAGTTTTGTTGACCAATAGTTTTAGAGAAGCTTTGTTAGATTCTTGATCAATCACAGAGTAATTTGTTTCACTATGTACACCATCCTAAGTTTTAAGAGAACAATGGTAAAATAGCATTATTTCTAAGAACAAGACTATCGATATGTGAAACAAAGATATAGAATATAAATTGAAATGTAAATTCGCACATTACCATAATCAAACAATCCAAGCACCACAAATATTTGCACTATCGGCATGTAAATACATACACAAATTTCAAATACACTTATTACCATACGCATTTTAATACACAAATGTTTAATTTTGCTACTGAATATAATGTAAACATAGGGAAGTGAAGCAAACGAAATTATTTAATGACTATTATTTCAGCTTAACGATCGTATTTTGTGGTTTTAAAGTATTTAACTGGTATTTAATAAGAGTTGGTTGGAACCGGTTGGTTTTCGCTTCTACCGCCTTTAAAGTCAGAAAACGTAAATTTAATTGATGTAGACAGGTCAATATCCATTAAAGTTAGTTATTTTAGTTAATCCAATTTCGTTGAATCCTAAAACTGGCAGCGTATAAGTAGTGAAACGTTAAGGAAAATTGGAGGATCCAAAATGACGATTATTAATTGAAAATTTTATCATCAGTTTATAATTTTTCGTATTCCAGTTCCAACAGAATATAAAAATTGTAAATTTAAGCTTCGCTTCTACAGATACGGATCTAAAAACGCTTCGAAAAGAGATACAGGATGATAAAGACGTACTAACAAAACTTCACAATACGATATGAGATCCGAATGAAACTTGACATAAATCTTTGAAGTTTAGGATTTATCCCCATTTCTCTGTGAATGATAATAAGGTTTTTCTTAAAAAAAATATTCGCAGAAAAATAACATATGTTCCTGAAAAAACAATTTAATGAAACAAACAAGACACTTTTGCTTGACGTCAGTATCCCTCGTGCTTCCAAATTTTGCTCAGGCGTTATATCAATTAACATAAGCAAAATGTTAGTAAGAAAAATGGAGCAAGAACCCTTTATCACCGTAATCAAGGTCTATTGACATTTGAAAGCATAAGAAAAATGTAAGTCCCACGTATAACAAATTTGACGCGAATGTGTAATTTTTTGAAAATTTGTTCGGCCATCTTGGATCCGCCATCTTGAATTTTACAAAATTGACCTTGGATCCGTGATCAGCCACCCCGAAAACCCCCGTATACCAAATTTGGCGCGATTCTGTTCTTTTTTGAAAATTCGTGATCTCTGACCTTAATTGACTAGTTTTTTTATGTTAAAAAAGAACCATCAATTCTGAACGCGGATTCACGTTCGGCGGAGTCGTAACCATAGAAATGAACATTTGAATATAGAAAAAAAAAATTTGTATTTTTCCTTGCACTTTTTCGTGAACTTTTACTTTTTTTGACCTGTTTTTTGAGGTTAAGAAATTCCTGCGATGTGATACCTCAATTCTTATACTGGATTTGTAATCTACTATTTTTTTGTGTGGTTGTGTAATCATAGACCAACACCATCAATTTTCAATTTTGAATATCGTAACTTGTTTTGAAGCTGTTTTAAGAAAAGTGTTTTTGGTGCCACACCTTTATCACCCTGTATCAAGTTATCCATAAGAAACTTTTTGATTAAATTTGTATTTTCTATCTACAGTTTCAACTTGGTTCCGTATTTTACAATTATCCGTATATATTTACGTAAACAGTTGAAAAAGCACTCACAACTGTTGCGACATCTCGCGAGGTCAGCAGATCGCGCAAAATTATTTCAAAGAAAAGTCCGTATTTCTAATAATCAATTTATTTTATAAATATACGAAATCTCACTATGCACATAGAATACAAAATGGTACAAAAACACTTCACAAAATCGAAGCAGAATAAATTAGTATCTGTATCCTCCGTTCTGGCTGTAACTTGTACCTCCAGGCCTACCACCGGCACCGAAACCAGCTCCGGCACCGGCGCCCACTCCGGCACCAACCCCAGCGCCAGTACCAGCGCCAAAACCGGCTCCGGCTCCGGCACCGTTGCCGCCTCTGTATTGCCCGGAGAAGTCTTCCCTGTACTGGCCGTCATCTACAATGCCGCGAGCTTCGTCGGCCAAGTTCTGCTGGATGGCTCTCTGGATCTCTTCCGGGATTGGTGGTGCGGTTGGGATGTGAGATCCTTGGGGTACGAATCCGTTTTCGTCGGCGGTGTAGGAGATGTGGACTTGCTGGCCGTCGGGGGAGGTGTATGAGAATCCTCCTTGAGCTCGTGTTCCGTCACCTAAAAAAATATTAAGGGTTATTGGAGGAGATAGTCAATCATGATGATTACGAACAGAAAATTTTGTTTACTTGCATGAAAACCACGACAAGAGAGTTCACACGTAAAATGGAAAGGGTGTACTAACAACAAAGGAAAGCTTTTCAAAAGTTAAGAGTCATAGACTTCAATGATCTTTGCTTAATGAGAATGAGACTAATTTCACTTAAACTGTGGTCTATATGACAAATTAGCAGATAATAAATTAGCAGAAGGTTATAAATAAAGCTTCATTTAGGAAGGAAAGATCAATAATTTGTTAAAAAAAAACTACAAGCAGAAAATTATGAACACCAAACAGAGACAAATATGATAATTATTGGTTTCAATAATCTTTCAAACAAATGAAGAGAAATGATATACTTATAAATAGTATTAGAATAATTAGGGTTCAAAAGAAAGATATTGGAGATGGTACAACTAATAGTAAGATATGCAGGAAAAATGTGAAAGCTAAAGAGAGAAGATGAAATATTTTTCAAATTAATGATTTGAATTGAATTGAATTTTTACAGCAAAACTTATCTTAACATCTCTAAAAGTTTGAATATATTTTTCTGCTGATACATTTGCAAGCGCAGATAAAAAATTACTGGAGATATGGGAAAGGAATGTTCTGAAAAAATATTTAAGGGCAAGAAAGTTGAAAATTATGGAAAATGAAAACAAATCAAGAATTTAAAGAGCTACATACTCAAGCAGGTGTAATGGGGATAATAAAGGATCAAAGAATATCCTGAGAATCCAAAAGACAGAGTAAAAATATTTCAGAATAGCTTAAAAACAAAACTGAGACTGACACTGGAAACGAAAAAAAAGTATGCGATAAAAAAATATTTTAATTTTCCGTAAAAAATGTACCTCTAGCGTCGCCTTGTTCTTGTGCTTGAATTCCATTTCCAGATTCGTAGGCGTAGCTGTAGGTGCCGTCTCCGTCGTTTTTCTCGTCGAAACGAAGGATTGGGACTTGACGTCCTCCGGAGGGACCACCAGCGCCGAAGCCGCCACCTCCAGCACCTCCTACTCCGGGAGCTTCGGCTCCTGGAAAACCTCCCGCTCCGGCCCCGGCTCTGAAGCCTAGGGGTACAGGGGGGAGGTAGTCAAGACGAGCACATGCCGCGATGCCGACGAGAGCCAAACCAAGAACAACCTAAGAAATATTCATTTTTTTAATTGTGAAGAAGAATCTATGAAATTATTATTATTTTTTTCAGTAAATGTAGGAAATTAGTTTCACGTTCCGAATTCAAAGTAATAAACACAAAAGAGCAAAAAAAAAGAATTTATGTCACGTGGGTGACAATTTTTTTCGGAAAATGTCCGAAAGGCCATACTACAAAGGTGATTTCCTTAAATCAAAAATAAATCGACTTAGATCAAGTTACACTTTGCTTTCTTAAAAAAGTATGGCCAACATTTTTTTCTGTTGCAATTTTATAAGACAACTTTACCATTTTTTTAAATAATTCAAAGAAATTTGAGGAATGTTACTGATATAACCGAAGATGAACTTTTTATGGTTTATTTCTTACATAAATCTGAGACTGCTAAGAATACTTTCAACAAACAGCATTTCACTGTGCATTTTTTGTTGTTCGAAATTTTGTAAGAATGCAAGAATTTTATGTAACGTTATTTTGTTTCTGTAAAAAAAAACAGTAATGAAGAGCTTAGTTATGAAACTAGTTAAACTTTGCTAAAAGTGTGCTTTTATTAAAAATTTTAACAATTCGTTTTAGTTCAATTTTCCATTATTCGAAAGTCAACGCCAACTGTGATATGTCTTTACCTAAATATTGTTTTGCGGAACTACATTTTTTATATTTTTCACATTTATCTATTAGTTACACATTAACACTAACATTTGAAAAGAGCAAGTTTTTCTTAATCATAAATAATATTTAAAATAACTTGAAATTTAGCAAAAAAGATGAAATTTAATTAGATTCCACAAAAACTCAACTGTTTTATGAAATTGTGCATTTTAACAAGTTACAAGTGAACTTTATTTTAAAACAAATAATGTGGTGTTTTATAAAATATCTCTGGTTGTTGTCGAAATATTTACCGATAAGAAATATTTTAGAAAACAAAACACCGTTTCCAGTATTCTTAGCGACCTTATGTTTACTTAATAAATCCCTTCTAAAAAGCCCCTATTTCATTGACACATCTTTAAAAGTTATGGAGTAATCTTCAAAATAATGAAATAAAAAATTTGAAGACCCATTTCAAAGAAACAACATTGCACTGAGGTAATTTCATCTAATTTGGTTTATTTTCATCCAATAAAATTGCCTTTGAAGTGTAATCCACTAACTTTCCGACACCCTGTATATTTATTACATATTTATAAATTGCTATAAGTATAAAATGAATGCTATAATTTTGAAATATAGTTTGATCTGTAGTTCATTCTTGTTCTATAATTTGATATTTAAGAACCACTGACAGAAAGCAATTTTTTAATCTGTTTTAAAATGCTCAAAATTTAGAAAAGAGTCAAATTGCATATAATTTATCTATTGCTACCCAAGACTATGAGAGACACATTAATCTTGAAATATACTTGTGTGATTATTGTACAATTCCATTGCAACCAAAAAATCTTATAAATTGTGATGGAGGACATGAATTTTTGATTTTAATATGAAATATTTGACAATTTTAGACTGCATTAAATTATCTTTAATTGATTTTCTGTGGGAATTTTATTTAATTTCAGTAAATTTTCTAATGCTCTCTCATCAAGATATTATTCTTTCAAAAAATACTTACAAAATGACGTATAAGCTTTGTTGAATTCACTTTCACTATTACAATGTTGAGCGATTCGCACACAAATCGATTTGGGTCCATAATTTTTTTCTAAATTCACTGTTACAAAAAAAAGCACTTTTGGCTGACTCGAAATTTAACGTATCAGGATGCGTACAACGAACGAGCCCCGGTCAATGCCCTAAGCGTCGGCGAGCAACAGAAATCAAAACGCGGATTTAGGTACAATGAATTCGAGAATGTGAAACTGAAAGTGTGGAAGACCAACTACAACTTTCAAAGCGTCCCAATCAACGAGGATGAAAAGTCACTTACCTGCTTCATCTTGAACTAGTTAAGTTGAATAATAGAAATGATCGAATGATACTGGTGGAGATTCGGCACTTAGCTTTTATACGGACGCGTGAAGCCTCCCCCGAATTCCTAGGAGGATGGGTTATTAAATTTGAAATATTTTTAGATTGTAAAACGAGATCACCTGCATAGAGGATGGGCAAGGTCGATGGTAACGAAGAGTCGCACTACATCTTCAATTACGGTTACGCTTGCATCCTATTGTCGGGTCCATTGACAATTATTTAGCCGCCATTGTATCTCATGGTTTGTGCAATACCCTCCGAGGCTGCTATTATTCTTTAATAATTGTTGTTACTACCCATAAATTGACCACCGCCTTAGTTATTACGGTTTAGTCGGAAACTGGGTGTTGCTGGCACAATACCTTGTTAAATCTCAGTGTTTTCCACATAAATGAATATTTTTATTAACAAATTATACAGTGGCCCACTAACCTTAACCTTAACATCTACAGGTGAGTTAGTTGAATCGTGTAGAAAATTTAATGCTATACTTACGGAATATTTGGAAACCATTAACTAATTTTTGGCGGGTGTTAACACGACCTCTCAAAACTATTATGGTATGAGGTCGGAATGAATCAAGATTAACCTTTTGATAATGTTTTTAACATCCATCTAAATTGATTTGAATATAATTACCGGCCTTTGGATATATCTGGCTGATGTATTGCCTGAACTTTATTCCTGGCACATGTAAAATGTTAAGATTGTGTGTATGTGTACAATTTTGGATCGCTTAAAAGCTAGTCATCTATGTTATTATAAACAAATTAACTTTGCGGAATTGTATATATTATTTTACAAAATTCACTAAATATTTAAAGAAAAATTCGTGTCTGAAAAATGAATTATTTAATTACCTGATTATAGTGTACTTTGGAAAATAGTTCGTATACATACTTTCTATCATTACAGTCTTATACTACATACCTAATAAATAAAAATTCGGGAATTCGAGAAAATTTAAAACTTCAAGAAATTTTTTATTTCTATTATTACGAAACCATTATTTATTATTGATTAATTTCTTCTGAAATTATAATATAAACTGAAAAATATCATATCATGTGCTTGCTATTATAAAACAATTCATTTACAAAATATGGAAATCACATCGTTTTTTAGGCCCACATAGATCATGTGTTGGTAACGTTTCGGAAGAACTTTTCATAATAAAAAAATAAAATAGGGGGGGCTGACCCTGATATCTCAAAAAGGGTTGCACATATATTTGCAAAATATTTGTCTTCATAATGAATACAAAACAAGAGTTTTCTATTTTTCAAACAATTTTTAATTTTCTTAGTTACATGATTATGAAACAGCCACCCCTACTTTAATTGATTTCACAAATTTCGTTCGAAATTTTTTTTATCAAAGTTCTGTATCTATAAAGTTTCCCCTGAAAATTGAGAGAGGTTCCAATTATCAAAATATGAACAATTCAATTTACGCGAGACGTCACTCTATTCTCGAACAAAATCTTTAACAATAAAATCTTTGACAATTTAAAATTCATGCAGTATGTATTATGTAATCACTAATTACAGGAAAATTGGCATTGTAAAAAACGGATTTTATTGAAAGTATAGAAGAATTCGTTTTTGGAAAAATAGTATACTTTGTAGTAAAAGACCATAATGACATAAAAAAGCGTTAGATATCAATTATTTCTATCCTATATAGTTTTATGTTCCATGTAATGTAAGCAATTAATCGAAATTAAGGATTTCTTCATGCCATAATCAACATGAAACTGTCATTATTTGCCTCATAAGATGAAAATACATTACTTTTTTTAAACAAAACAATACTAAATTTCCATCCTCTATTTAATTTCAACGGAACATTTTTTATACACCCTAAAAATATTTAAAAAAATAAAAAGACACTAAAATATTTCACTTCTAGCTGACACTAATGCTTTTAATTTTAATAATTAATAGTTTGTTTAGTAACAGTTCATCTTGAATTACATAAAAGCATTTCCTACTCTAAATAAAATATTGTTTCGTTCATTGTTACCATTTTAACTCCACTGAATTTATATTAATTCAGAAGAAGGTTTATAGGTATATTTAGTTTAGTGTTTTAACTACAAAAATCATAAATTTAATATTTAAATTTAAATGTTCATCTTAAGGCATTTAATGGCATCAAATTGATTAATTATCTGCCCATCTACATAAGGCATAAAAATAACATTAATAATTTTAAATGAAAAATTAAAAAATTTCTTGTACAGGAATGTATATATGATGTATCACATTTCCTTAACAGCAAGTTTTAGTTACGAGTATCTATGTAATGACTCTTTTATTGACTATTCCTATACTTTATTATAAAGTCTCCAAGGAAAATAAAGGTTGTTTATTTAAGAGAGAAAAATATCACTCTCGTCTCCATTAAGTTATGAGTTTTTCACTTACCTCACTGATACATTATCCTTTCATTCGTTTACAAAGTACAAAAAAAGTAGTTCTGATTTTAGTTTATTTGTCCCTTTCTAGTAACATCGATTAATTTATTTTTAAATTTATCTTTCAAATAGTTCAATGAAGTGAAAATCTAAATCATTTAAGTACCATACTAATTACATTTCTATCAAAATGGGGAGGTTTGCCAAGAGAAATACAGAAGGACCATATATTTTTCTTTAATTAGCAATTTGGAAATTGATAAAAAATTATCTGAATGGTTGTCAAAATATGTTTCTTGAAAATGTCAACATTTGCATTTAGCCAAAAATAGTTAAGCAAAAATATAGAACACAAAATTGCTAATGTCAAATGACCTTAAGGTTTTAAAAATCAGTAGCTATAAACTACTAATAAAAAAGACTAAAACATCGAGTGCATTCTATTAAAATTCTGATTATTTCCAGTTCAACTGACGAATTAATATTTCAGTTATCTGAAACATGTAAATAATTTTCTTTCTTATGAGTAAAAATTAATATTAACAGGTTTTACCTAGAATGAACTTTTAAAACCGCCTTCAATTACGTTTTGCCGCAGTATTGAATTAAATGCACAAGCATTCTTACAGAAATAATTATAATTCGTAATTGATACAGTCGTGCGAGAGTTTGCGAATGAATATTAAACAAGATAATGAATAAATTTATCTCGATATAACCCTTTAATGTTTATAAAGCTGTCGCCCGCAGTTGCATGTGTAATAATGAGTGTCTATCTGTATAATTTGCATGTTCTATTATAAAGAAGATGAAAAAATTTATTACTCGTACTACCGCTACAGCTTCCTCAAAGCTACTTAGCGATTATATTTCAGACTAACAAGAGATTAATTCATAAAATTAACATTATTTACTTGTTCACGTGTTGAATTTGAAACTCGGAATAATTTATAGCACTTAGAAACGTTTTCTTTAAGTTTGCAAAGCAAATTCAATCGATTCAAGTTCTATTACTATTATTTTTTTATTATTATTCAATGTTTTTATTTACGTATTATTACAAAAACAAGCGATTTTATATCCTTATTTATTTTTAAAGGTACAAATGCAGCAAAATTGATTTTTATTGTTTCAATTTTGGATAAAGAAAAATTTAATTGGTGTTGTTGCTGATTGATCAATGTAAGAAATAGATGTTTTCTTATTAATTAAAATTCTTCAGAGTAACGACCAGTAAATTTTTCTATAAAAAGTGATAAGCAGATATGAAAAATTAAAATAAATATAAATATCAAAATGAAACCTCTATTATTAGCCTTTTCTAAAGGAAACATCAATATTTGAGAAACTATACCTACCTGACGAGTAAAACTAAAAATTACTACTGTAATGCTTTAGGTATTGTTCAAATTTGGCTTTAATTTATAAATTGAAAGTATTTTTTTTAGGTACGATAAAGCATTAAAAGTATAATGGAAAAATTGATTATCCTATCATTTTTCAGTTGGCGTTTATATGATTTTTAACTCATTATGTATAGGGAAAGTTAAAAGCCTTGTATATATTGTTGCATGTAGTTTGATGTTAAGTGTTGGATCTACTTCAGTAAAAAAATTGAAGCTATTAGGTTTTTCTTAGCTTTACTTAAAGAGAAATTTTTAAAACTCAAGCATAATAACTTTCCTTCATTATATGAATATGAATTAACTTTTATGAATGCATTCCAAAAGTAGACTCCACTCATTTTATATATATATATAATAAATTAGCATACCACCTTATGCAATATTGTTCTGGTTCGTTTTAAAAACGTAAAAGTAGTAAACTTGACATTGACTGTTTTCCTTATGTTTCATATGCTAATTTTACGGAAATATTTACAATTTATGTTTCAATATTTGAATATTTCTAGCAGTTAATAAACTGCAGCGAATACAAAGAAGATTTGTCAACACATTGTCGTCTGAGTAGAACAGAAATAATATCATGTCATGTCTCAAAACCTTGTAAATTTTATTTCTATCCCGATAATAATAATAATTGCTCGAAATTCTTATTTTCTTATGGGAAAAAGATATTTTTTATACAAAAAATTATCTGTGATTTAAAATAATTATTATTTTTAATCCCCGAGGTTATTTCAGTTTACTTCAAATAGTAGGTTGTGACGAAAATGAAAATGAGACGACAGTATTTTAAAAAAGTAAATGTTTGGTATGCGGTCTCCTTTTATGGAATAATAGGGCCATACTCCTTTGAAGATCATGCAATGAAAATAGCTACCTGAATATTCTCAAATGTTTTCACTAATGAATTGGAAAATCTACCATTGATCTACCAACATTCCTTTTATTTCCGGATAAATCAGATAATAAAGAAATCATTAAAAACTAAAAAACACATTACAATAATTGCTCAAAATAACTGTCATTTTGTTGATGCACAGCTTAGCTCTACGCCTTATTCCATGAGAAGCACAAAGAATTTCAAATTCATTGTTCCTTAGCATATTAGAGACCCAATTTATTTTTTCTAATAATTTTTCTCTAGTCTCTATTTCGGTGTTATAAACGATATTAATTAAATGTCCCCAAAAGTAATATCTTGTGGATTAAGGTCAGGCGAATGAGGTGGCTAGGCAATGGGACCGCTTGGTCCAATCCACCTTTCTGGAAAATATTCGTTCAATCAGTTTTTCACATTCCTACTATTATGAGCTAGAGTTCCATTGTTCTGAAAGTACATGTTTCCTCTAATATTCAGAGGTACATCTTCCAATAAATTAAACAATTCATTTTATAAAAAAATGTAAATAAGTTTGAAATTGGAAATTATTACGCCGAACTACCTTCGGATTGTCATTAGCCCAATTGTGAAAATTAAGAGTTCCATTTCTGGTGAAAGTCGTCTCATCGGTCCAGAGAATTAACGGAAGCAAGTTTTCATTATTAATGATCCACTGAGAAAATTCGATCCTACGCATAAAATCTTCATTTCTTAAGTCTTGTACCCTTTGAAAATGATAAAGATAAAGGCCTTGGATAGTGACCATTCGTGCAAGCTAAAATGAGAGCTTTGGATTAGTTTTAATAATACACGTTTCTTACATTTCTCATTATGTACTGTAGTTCGTGGAATATTAGTGGCTCTTGACACTGTGCGGATGCTGATATTAGGATGATCATCAAATTGATTTAAGGCATTTTCAAAATCATAAGCATTTGGTGGCCTTCCTTGACCTCGCAATTTTTTTAAACATCCATTTTCCGTGAATCGTCTATGGACCGTAGAAAATAAGTTGCTTCCGATTAGGGTATTGCCGTTGGTATTCCCTTTGTGCCGCTAATGCTCTCCCATTTTGCATTTTTTCTTTAGATTAATATCAATACAACACCGTAAAGTGAAAACAAAAATTTGAAGCATTTTATCGAAGTAAATCAAGAGTACATTTTTTTGTGAAAAACTCATATCTATCATAGTTTGATGTTTAAATTTGAAAATATTGACATGCAAAAAATTGGGGGAGCATTTTATCCGTGAGCCTGAGATTTCCCTAACTAAAATTTTTATACAGTTGAGGGTTGCTTTCGCTGTACAGTAAAAATAAAACGCTCTCTCAACGGTACAAATAAAGTATTTTTATTGAAAACTAAGCTTGTGAAAAAAGACGTGTTGTCGGTTCGAGTGTTTGCTGGAGAGTCCCTCTTTGTGTGGAGTCGCTAGCAGAAGTACCTGGTCCTTGGCGCCAATCTGCCGAGGTCGTCTTCCGGGAACCCTGGTGCGTCCGGGCGGCGTCGGGCTGGCGCTCTTGACGCAACACTGCGAATATGTGTACCCACACAGTTTTCATGTTGTTCGTTTGAACATTAATTGAGTGTCCAACATACCAAAATTCATAATGGTACGTTAACTGGTTTTGGAAATATTTTGAAAAATATGGCCTCTTTTAGGAAGCATATTTCGACCCTTGTTTATAGGAAACAATAATCTTATTTTTGATCATAGCATCTACTGCTAAAGGATTGCACACTAATTATGGGACACCCTGCATATTAACACATAACTTTATATAGGAATAAAACGGTTCGTGCTGACTTCATTAATTTTCGCCTGCTATGCACTACGTTTTTTTTCCGTGACAAAATAAAATGTAATAGTAAAATGTGACTTGCTGGAATAGCCTCACGCTCATCCGTCATAATTCAAGTACATCTCCACATTGGATCTCGAACCGAATTGCATAATTGCGAGTGAAGGTGAAAAAATAACTGTATCAGTCCATCTAAATGACTCGATTCTCGAAGGTGAAATAACTAGCAATCGCAAATATTACAGAGCGGATATTCAAAAGAAGAAGAACCTGATTGATTACGATAATTAAGGCACTAAGTAGTCTACACCTTGCTCGGCAATTACCGATTTTGTTAGGCGAAGGAGCGTCCTCTTCGAACGCATTTTTTTGTAATGCATTCTTCGTTGTTTATCAGCGCGATTACCATATTCGAAAGATAAAAATCGGTATCGGTGGATTATCTTAATAGAAGCGGAAATTACGCCTTCGTGTTTTTTTTTTAGTTCAAGGACTAGGATTTACACAAACGTAACTGGATTTATTTTGTTGATTGAACGACATTCCGAAGCCCGATGAGGTGTAATCAAAATGATTATCCATTTCAGTAAAGTTGCTTCATTCAACCACTGGAGAGCGTCAACTGACAAAATGAATTAGTTTTTTCTAATACGATTCAATGCTATTCATAAGAATAATCACAGAGATTCCAATTTGATGATCACAATTTCCAAGATAATGAAACAAATGTGAGAACAAACAGTGCGGTTTTTATTATTTTTTTGCTGAATTCCTAAAGTAGTACTCATTCCCTTTTTATTGGTTATACATTACTAAAATTTGTGCAAACATAACCTACTTAAACTTTTTTGTTTTCCACAAACTGATAATTTGAAAATTTCAGTTGACATTAGTTAAAAGCTCAGACATAAAATATTTATTGGTTAGTGCATCTCTCTCTTACGAAAATTCAATACCTGTGTGTTTTTACCCACGGAAATTGAATAATTCCAAATATTTCGAATTTTCACAACCAAGAACGGCGGTGACAACATTTTTAACATTACGGCGATGTTTCGCATTGTATTAGCCATGTCCTGTACAAATTTAGTTTCGTGCAACTACCTCGGTTTCAAAAATACAATACCTATATATGTTTTCAGCCACGAAATTTGAATAATTCCAAATATTTCGAATTTTCACAACCAAGAACGGCGGTGACAACATTTTTGACATCAAAGATATGTTTCGCACTGTATTTGGTTAGTGCAGCTCTATCGTTTGCGAAAATTCAATGTATATATGTATGTTTTCAGCCACGAAATTTGAATACTACCTGCTTAAACATTTTCTTCTGTTCTTCATATACCCAGATATCGATAATTTGAAAAAAAATTGTGCAAATTTAATTTTCAATTGACATTTACAAAGTACAGACATAAAATAGTTAAAAGAATCCACTTGAGGTAAATAAATTGACCCTTATTTGATTCTAGGATGCTCTCGATGACATAATTAAGGAAGTGAACAGGACCATTCACTATTCCAAAGAAGAAATATCTGGTCTTGCTAAATAAGGTTGGATGGGAAGATTTGATCAGCAGGTGGTCTCACAGTTAATGCCAAGGACGATGCCACATGTCTAAGGATCTTGAAAAATTGCCGAACGAGAAAATATTCTGCTGGGATAAAAATGTTATCTAAGAAATACCGCTAATAAATCGTTACGTTTATGTATCAATTAAGATATTAGAGGAATGTGGATGTGTTTATAATGCTACTGTAAATGTCAAAAAGTCGGGGAATTTATAAATGTTAGGTAGGTACTTAACAGAATAAATGGTACATTTATCCCAACGTAAATACCATAACTGAAAAAAAGTATGCAATAAATTTAATATTAGATAAGCAACATTATATTAAACCCTGTTTTGAAAAAAAATAAAGCAAATTAAATATTCAAAGTTTGGTTAAAGTATCTACCTACTTATCTACTAGTGTAAATTATTTTTTTTAAGTAAACAACAAACAACACTTACCAGACTTTATTTCCCCTGTACACTGGATGCACATTTTGAGATTTATGCAGTTTGACCCTAATTATGAAAACGAAATAGCATCCTCAAATCAATATTTCACTTAAGATTTACGCTCTAGCTAAATATCGCATCGCCCATTAGATAATTGTGGGGCACGTCATAATAAACATGATTTGTTCTTCTAAAATGTACAATTAGGATCATCGGTTTGTAGTTTATTAACGCATACCTAATTGACGTTGCTCAATGAATGTGAAATGTACGTGTTAGTTAACATAAAAATTATCTTCCATGTACGGGTATGTTTATCTCGAAATTGGTAATGGCGAGTGTTTCGGTACAAGTACCATCGTAAAAAAATATATACGATTAAATTATAGGTCACGGAAATTTTAATGTAGGCTTTAAATTCGACTTCAGTAACATTTATGGAATGTAATAAACCTAATCGAACGGTTATAAAGGCATGGACTTTAGATGTTTAGATATAGCTAAGTCAATTTATTTCATTACAAATAATGACACGCATTTTATAGTTTATTACGTTTATTTTGACTGGAAATATTTCAAACATTAGGTTAAGGTGAGCATATTATTGACGCAAGACGTAGAAAAATGTACCTATGTAATTTCAAAACTAGAAATTTTAAAAAATGTTTTAAATATGTATTTAGTTTGTCACATTTGAAATTACAGATATAGAAAATGAATACAATGAAACCAAAAATGAATTAAAAAATTTGTTTCTTTTCATTCGTCGTTAAAAAATTAGATTTAAATAAATCTTATGCTTATTCACGGGAAATTAGTCAACTCTACTTTCGAGACACCACCTTGTAGCGCAAAATTCTCAGGCGTTCTTAGTTACCTAATCATTATCGTCATTATAATTCTACGTTAAATAATCTAACATTAAAACAATGTAAGTGCCTCTAAAATGTCATAATCTGATTACACGGCGCATTAACGTTAGATAAATTTGAACAAATAACAAGTTTACTCTGAAATTTCCAGGCCTGAAACGCCACGCTTCATTAGAAAACAAAGGTTTCTCGGCGAATGCAACGTCGAGATCTCCCAGTTATTTAACCTAATTTGCTAATTTCTCCACGGATAAAATGGCAAAATACCACAGCCTTGCACGTTACGTCGTTCTCCCTTCATGTAGTTTAGTTGTAGAACATTAATTTTGTCGTAAATATCACAAAGACGAAGATTGTTCCGATAATATACGTCGAATTACAAAGTTTTGTGTGTTCACCGAGCATCAATATCTCCAAACCATCTAGCTTAGAATCGTAGGGAAAAATAGACTAACCTGACAAATTGAGCTGTTTGTCTATCGTGGATATTTGTACACCAAGTTTTTATAGAAATTAACCGGCATGGTATGTATATACAGTATGTCCAAGGTTAGAGAGGAAAAGGGGAAAATATTTTTATTCTTCATTTTACGAGAAAAAGGAATGCTTGATTAAAATTTTTGCTTGTCTTTAAAACGCGATTGGCATGGAGAACTTTCATCTTGCATGTACAGGGTGATCAGGAAATCTTTAAATATAAAAATCGTTCAAGAATAAACTGCCTTTGTTTTTAACAATACAGAAATATGTTATTAAGGAAAGTTGCTTAGAACTGAAATTTACACTATAATTTGAATTTGTGTACGAATCGGCCTACTTTGACAGAAACGGACAGTAAAAAATTTTATTCATTTCACGAGAAAAATGCATTCTTGATATCCAATTTATTTACAAAATAAACGAATATATTTTTTTCGTGTCTCTTATGAAAATATGTTAGTTTATCACGTTTTAAGAGCCCCCTCAAAAAATCAGCTCAACAAAATTTTTTAGAGGTCGTTCAAGATTTTTAAAAATTTCCAATCGTCAAAAATTGAATTTTTTAAAATTTTTTTCTAGTTATTTTGTCATTTTCTAAGTTGTAAAAAATCTCGATTCTGAAAATTTTAAATCGATATTTTGATTTCTTTAAAAGTAGTGTAGGTACTTGTTTTCGAGCGACCTCTAAAAATAAATATCAACGAACTAATATTTTTTTTTATTGAATTTGATGAACAAAAGAATAGAAATATATCACGAAACACTTAAAAAATTTCTCGAGGCAAAATTTACTACCGCACTGTGAGTATCAAATATTTATAATTTTTAATTTTTTTAAATTTAAGTATCTCGTGATTTATTTATATTTTTTTGTTCATCAAATTTAATAAAAATCAATTATTAGTTCGTTGATATTTATTTTTAAGAGGCCGCTCGAAAACACAGGTAGATACCTACCTACCTTTAGAAATTAAAATATCGATTTGAAATTTTCAGAATCGAGATTGTTTTCAACCTAGAAAATGATAAAATAATGAGAAAAAAATTTAAAAAATAATTAAATTTTTGACGATTTTGGAAATTAAAAATCTTGAGCGACCTCTAAAAAAATTTTTTGAGGGGGCTCTTAAAACATGATAAACTAACATATTTTCACAAGGGACACGAAAAAAAATTTTTTTTTTTTTTGGGCCACCCTAATTTACAGTTATCTAATTTTATCAAGATTCTCAAAGACTTATTATTGGTACCATAATTGCACGTTTACCTTTTATTTAATCCCAAGTATAGAATCTGCTGCTTCACCGCCAATTTAGTTTGTATTTCAATATCTATGTTTTGAACTTTGAGACCTTTGGGGTTAAATGTATGACAATTCGGAAGATTTTATGTCACTTTAAGTTGTTTATTGATTGTTAATGTCCGAATGAGTTATGTTTAGTGCAATTTTATAGACGAACATCGGTACGTTTTATATTTACTATAACTAATCAAGGTCGAAATTTTTATAGGGTGTTAAATAACGTAGGTGCGAGGTACACAGAAAAAACTGTTATTTTTAATCTAGAATTTGTCGTGCTGTACTAGAACTTTAAATAACAATAAGTATTGACTGAGCACATCACAATCTTCACATAAGCAAAATTTCTTTACTTGAATTTTACTTAATGCAGGGGATTATCTGTTTATAAATAAATGTATTATTCGATAAAAAATAATCGTCTTTTCTGTGTACTTATACTTGTTATTGTTCTGAAGTACTTAATTGTAAACAATATGTATTAATTTTTTAGGTTTATCTTTCCAGCCAAATATGAGCTATTCAGGTATTGCGAATAAAGGTGAGAAATATTAAATTGGAAAGAAAGATGTCAGTACAAATCGAAAGAGATGTCAGAAAATAGCAAGACCAATGAACGAATAGGTAAACTGGAAATCAGAATGAAGGAATGAACAATCTCTGGAAAATTATAGTTTGTTCAAAGATATATGCCTACCAACTTATCATCAAGAAATAGGTCAAAAGTAGTAAAGTGGAAGTTTTATATTTCCATATACCTAATAAGTAGTGAAGAGAAAATAATATTTCTAAGAAGGAAGATGAATATACCTAAGCTTGATCTTATAGAGTAAAATTGTAACTAATTTATCTTTTGTTCATAGTTTATCAACACAAAGTTCTTTTAAAAAGTATACCTAAGTATCAAATGCAGGGAAAGCAAAAAATTCTAAATTTAAAAAAGGCGTTACAAAACAAAGAAAAATTTCCATTCTAGTTAGCAGACGAAATTCATAGATTTGACATTAACATAATTCATTTAATTAATGTCTGATAAATTATTCATTAGATGTGGCGCTTCTGCTTTGTTCTATGAGGAAATCCCACGTGAGATTCAGGTCACGGATTCACATTTTATTTATGGAACTGTAACGTTACCCGAGTTAACATCACGCAGATATGCAGTAATGAAGTTCACTTTTCAATGTTTGTTTAGAAAATTGCTTAGAAAATAAATTTAGACTTAAGGTAATACAAATAATGAATTAATTAAATCTTTAGATGTTAAGTACATATTGCAAAATGTTACTAATTTGCTTTACCTTCAACAATTCATTCAGTAAGCGGCATTTCCAATTCAAGTTCGATTTTTCATACCAAGAATGGTAATGCAAAAGTCCTAATTGTAGGAAAATAAAAAAAATTTACAAGTTATAGTAACAAATCGTTTCCGATATTTTTGAAGGAAAAACGAAACATATGATATTGCAATTTCCATCACAACTGTAATATAAATATTATTTTTTTATTAATTTTCAACACGTTTGCTTCTACGAAAATATCCATTATGTAAACCCAGGAAAACAAAATGTAATGAACTAAATGTTATGCTCTTAATATGAAATTTTATTACATTGTAAACGTAAAGTTATTTTAATTACAATGATGAATCTACCACTATCATTACCAGATGTTAAACGTAATGTTCATTTCTACGAAGCACTTTTTTCAATATCAGATATTTCATAGCCATGTGCATGTGATCATAGAAAAAAATATAAATTGCAATGTTGTTAATTAAAAATGTGTTTTATAATTAAATGGTTTAAAATTTATATTACGTCCCTGGTAAAAAATAGTGGTACGAAATATACAAAGTTATGAATATATTCTCTCTCTCTTATGTCTCTATTATCTGTTAACAATAAAATTAAATAGCATATAGGCATAAATCGATATATAAATTTATGCACACTTCAGAGATATAATTAGTATAAGCAGGATAATTCTATAAACGTTTGAGGATAATTAATGTCAAAAATTTTTCGCGGTTCTTCTATAGCTAAAGTTCAAGCGATCAAATTTACAACCGACATAAAGTTGGGAAACTTCGTTTAAATGCAATTAAGGTTTTCCGTTCATTTGTTTCTCGTGATTTACAAATATCATCGGGTTTTACGACCATTGAATCGCACCGATTTAGAAGAGTACTCTCACGCCGTGAATCATGCAATTGCTAGAATTAATACTTTAATTTATAGTGCCACTTTAGAAGATGCATTACGAGAATCACTTATCTTGGTCGGAGAGGTCATGACACGTGTTCTGCTTAAAACACCTCTCCGAACAGGTGTCGTGAGCTCTAGACTATCAGGAATGATAACGCGCTCCCTTGACACTTCCAATCAGGATAAATTATGATTGGTATATGTATAACTCAATATTCGATTCATGAAGATATACGAGCATCAGTAAGTCTTTGTGTTGGGCTGACGTGAGTAGATATTATATTTGAATGGACTGTCTTCAACTTCAACGACACCCTGTATAGAGAACTGTCCATAAGTGGGTTATTTACTTACCTATAATTTAGATAATTAAATGTATTTTCCTTACGTAACCGCTTCAAACGCGGAAGCAACTGGGGGGGGTCAGAATCTGTTAACTTCAGGAACCAGCGTACAGCTAACACTTTAGTTTATTTCAGTCTGTTATTCGGTTGTCCAGATGAGGTATGCCGATTTATGTGTCCCACAAGGCTATGATTCAAAGACGACAATTGAAACCGATTGTTAATCAACAATCTGTTGATCTCGAGACAAGGCAATAAACAATTGAATTTATTGGTAATGTTTTGACGCCTGGCTAATTTACGGTACAACAAAATTTAAGGAATAAAAACATTTACAAAAGCATTTGATTGACATATTTTTTTATTTCTTCAGATGTTAATTAATTGTAAGGTATATAAAGTTTATATAATACAATGTTTTGATTATTGTTACAAACCAACAATCTTTGATGTTATATAATGTGACGAAATCACAAGATGTTAAATTATAGAAATACAAATTCTAAATAGAGTTTAATAGATAAACCGTAATAATAATGATTATGCCTGGTTGTATCCCTGTTGAAATTAATAAAAAAACGCTGAAAAAGATGCGCTTTATTCTTTATTAGAACATTGTACCTATACTAAATGTGACAGATAAACAGGTGAATATTGCATATAAGACAATTATAGTGACTGTCAACTATATTTAAAAAATCCGTTTTTAAAAATATTCCAACTAATGCAAATTGAAGAAGCCTAGCCATTAAATAATGTATTATATCTATGTATCATATTTTAATATCATTAACAGCAAGTCAGTCTGTGA
Organism: Anoplophora glabripennis; assembly: GCF_000390285.2. Taxonomy (NCBI): domain Eukaryota; kingdom Metazoa; phylum Arthropoda; class Insecta; order Coleoptera; family Cerambycidae; genus Anoplophora; species Anoplophora glabripennis. Next base: position 921,736 of record NW_019416376.1, on the reverse strand, counting down.
TGTGGAGGCAATTTTTTCTCATATGTGTAGGTACATTATTGAATAAATTTAATTGTGATTTCGGAATACAATAATCAATTAAAATCTTTCTAAAGGACAAATTTCTAAAGAAAGGACAAGGTAATAAATTTTGCTAATTGAAAAAATCAGAAGGAATGTGGAATGTGAAAAGATTCCAGTTTTTTTTAATTCCAAGGAAAGTGCTATGTAAATAAAACGATTTTTTTTGTTACATAACTGATGGCAACAAAATTTACAACCATTTAATATAATTTTATGGAGCTAACGGTGCGAAGTGCACAAGAGGCTAGAAAATTGTTATTAAATTAGTGAATGTCCCCTCAGGCAAACAAAAGATATATGAACGAAGAGGAAACTATTTAAAAATATATGCAAAATGCTTAAGATCGGATGGGACTGATAAGATTTGCTGTTAAGTTTCCCAGCATCTAAAACAACGCATAAAGTTACCTAAATAATATTAAATGTTACTTAAACGTAGATATCTACCCTCTAGCATCGAACCATGAATACGTATTACAAAATTTGCAAGATTATCAGATAAATACCGTGTGATATAATCGAACTCTTATGATTAATAAAAATCAATTTCGATTCTGTAAAAGATTTAAATATATTTCTGTTTAATATTAATTAAAAAACGTAAAACTCGTAGGATAATATCTGAATATTATCCTACTTAGAAGCGATTTTAAATACAAGTCGTCATTAAGAATTTAAAAAAAAAATGAGATAGAAACTTTTTTATAAAATTCTTCTGATACATTGGAAATGAACGTAATAATTATCATAAATTTATGAAAACACCTCATCACTCGATAAGAGATACCACCCTGTATATACCACCACCTACCCCCACTGTGAAAACCGCCGAAAATGCTACAACCACCCCAGCTGCCCCTTAAAGATATATCAAAATTATATTGTTACAAATTTTCCTTTTTCTAGTTTTTTAAAACTATATATTGACCCTACACACCCTACGCACAAATTCATCCCTGCCCTATTGTATTGGAAAAACACATTGTTATTTCTTTGAAAGTTTGTACCTCTTTAAAAGCAGATTACTCAAATTTAAAAAAAATATATTTTTTTTTAATTTTCAGGTCCATATCTCAAAAACCGCTTGCTTCCGGAACTCTTTTTTACTTAATTTTGTCTGAAGAATGTCCTCTTGAAGTTTGTTCACTTTCTCGCGGGACGCCCTGTATAGACAAAAAAACAAATGCCTACCACCTGAAGATTAGAGATCTCAGAGTTTTTCCTGAAGATGGTAACGATATGTTTCGAAACATGTGATGAGGTTTTAGAGAATAGCTGAAAAAGGGTCATTTTTCTAATTTACGTTAAAGTACTGAAAAGTTTAACATATGCGAAAAAGATTACATTAAATACCTATAAATTTTATTACTGAACTTGTAACAAAAACCTCTGATGATTCAAAAAGATATTTTTTTGACATCAGTGAAAACAATTTGTAGGAGTAAAGAGCCACAATCAGATACAATTGTTATTACATAACTTTGAGGCAATGAAAATGTACAATCAAACAACATTACCAAACTGCCATATGCCACGCAAATAGATGCAAAATCGTTACTAAATTACTAAACCACGCTTTGGGCTGACAGAAAATAATACGGTTCCTCAAACCGGCCATTGAAAGACGGCTGAATACCAATTATTACCATCAGTATTAACCACGGTTGGGTTTAATGGGACGTGTATTATGCAAATAGAGAACTTAAGATCACCAGCTATCATCGATGCACAGACGACTACAATTCGTAAGTAAAGTGTGATGACAGCTCGCTGATATTATCTGTAGATTACAGATTAAACAGCTTATGAATTTACTACATTAATTATTTGAATACGTTTTGTAATACATATAATGCGTGAACAAGAGAAGTTTAAAGCTTTATGGGAGGTACATAGTTCTCTCACGATATATTTTTTTGTTGATTTACTTATGTAACACAGAAAGTAGGTGTCGATCAAATATTTTGGTTAAAAACTTATTCATATAAGAGAGATCTGTTCTGTAGTTTTAAACAAATTTGATCGAATTTGTCAAAAGAACTATAAGAATAACTATTTCTACCTAGTGGAAAATAAAACATATTACAAAGTATAGAGTTTGTTTGTACTACATTTTCTGAAGCACCGAATAATGAGTATTTCTTGTCATTTTGTAGAAGTAATCCCAAAGATACAGTTTCAGTTTCTAGTGGACTATTTTTTAACATACTCCATCACATTCTACACGGGTGTTAAAACTAAAATCAAAAGAAATTGTTTATTACCAAAATTGTTATGGGTTTCTTAAAACAAAATTTGTCTTATACCTTAGACTGTTGTTTTCTTAAATTGTTATAAGATAAGCGTAAGAGAACATATGATTTAGAAACGTATGTACACCTTTGATCATTAACTAATAAATCCCGAACGATTTGCTAGCGGGACGCCAGAGTTAGTTTTTCGATATTTTCAACGATTAAAAAGATATGGAGGGGCTTTGTTAGGTCACGTTTTAAGGCGCGTGACTTTTGAAATTGGCGAACAGCCCATACAATTTTTATTTTTCGACCTAGAAGGGTGCGGTTTGGTTTGCTGGAATCCTCGAACGATTTGCTAGAGGGACGCCAGAGTTAGTTTTTCGATATTTTCAACGGTTAAAAAGATATGGAGGGGCTTTGTTAGGTCACGTTTTAAGTAACGTGACTTTTGAAATTTGCGAACAGCCTGTAACTTTTTTATTTCTCGATTTAGAAGGGTGCGGTTTGTTGGAATCCTCGGACGAAATTCTAGAGGGACGCCAGAGTTAGTTTTTCGATATTTTCAACGATTAAAAAGATATGGAGGGGCTTTGTTAGGTCACGTTTTAAGGCACGTGACGGTCACGTTTTAAGGCACGTGACTTTTGAAATTGGCGAACAGCCCATACAATTTTTATTTTTCGACCTAGAAGGGTGCGGTTTGGTTTGCTGGAATCCTCGAACGATTAGCTGATATTTTCAACGGTTAAAAAGATATGGAGGGGCTTTGTTAGGTCACGTTTTAAGTAACGTGACTTTTGAAATTGGCGAACAGCCCATACAATTTTTATTTTTCGACCTAGAAGGGTGCGGTTTGGTTTGCTGGAATCCTCGAACGATTTGCTTGAGGGGGAATCCTCGAACGATTTGCTAGAGGGACGCCAGAGTTAGTTTTTCGATATTTTCAACGGTTACGAACAGCCCATACAATTTTTATTTTTCGACCTAGAAGGGTGCGGTTTGGTTTGCTGGAATCCTCGAACGATTTGCTAGAGGGACGCCAGAGTTAGTTTTTCGATATTTTCAACGATTAAAAAGATATGGAGGGGCTTTGTTAGGTCACGTTTTAAGTAACGTGACTTTTGAAATTGGCGAACAGCCCATACAATTTTTATTTTTCGACCTAGAAGGGTGCGGTTTGGTTTGCTGGAATCCTCGAACGATTTGCTAGAGGGCCGCCAGAGTTAGTTTTTCGATATTTTCAACGGTTAAAAAGATATGGAGGGGCTTTGTTAGGTCAAGTTTTAAGTCACGTGGCTTTTGAAATTGGCGAACATCTTCATTTGTAGAGTACCAAATGTCAACGACGATTGACAGAGAAAGACGTTTATGACCTTAAGGAGCTTACGTCTTATTGCTCCGATCCATCCACTTCACTTATATTATAATTAAATAGGATAATAAATGTCAGCAAAGATCAAACGAAATACATCAGGAGCAATGCGAGGGATTTTAAAGAATATAGTTTTAATGGCAATAAACGTTTTCAAAATTTATATTATAATCAACTTTCCCAACGTTTTTTTTTCATCTTGAACCGACTTACCATTCAAACCACACCACCAATCTTAAAAATCGGATTAATGCAACCAATTCCCGATAAGCCCTATCACCATTACTGTGTATCGGGACTCACTGGTTTACCAAATACATCCAAGCGACGCGACATTATAGACGATGTGAACGATGTGAATCATAAGGCAGCTCGTGAAATGTTAAACTCTCGGTTCTGTTTGGTCAGTCCTGATGTTTGTTTTTCCAGTGCCGCGAGCTGTTACGTAAGCCGCTAAATGAGCTACGAACACGTATGCTGAGTCTAATATCTAGATTTATGGGTTCTCCATGCAGACGATTTGAATAATCTGGGTCATAGGATGATATGGCACACTACTCTCACTCGCTTCTTGGTATGCGGCCGATAGATATGGATCTTATTTATGGCGATTTTTTTCTCGAGGATGCATAGCGCCTTGTTTGGAATGAATCGTAAATATCTGTGGCGAATGGCTTATTCTTAAGTGAAAATTCCTGTTTTAATAGGTAACTGCAGAATATCCTTTGAAATTAATTAATAACATTAGATATAAGTTTATGTTTTCTTGGTTAAATTAAGGAATAGCGGAATATCTTTACGCTAAGCCGTTTGGGATTTTTAAATAACAGTTCTTGAAACAAGACCTCAAAAAGGAAATTTTTAATACATTTTTTTTTTAATTTCGTACCACATTTCTTCCCGACAGGATACAGCTTTCAATTTTGCTAGAAAAACTTCCTATATTGGATTGTAGTGACGAACTACTAACGTTATCAAATTTTAAACCTATGAAGCTACATCGGTCGTTCCTCAGGGTTCGTACTTGGGCCCGCTACTCTTTCTCCTATTCATTAATGACCTTGACAGTAAATCAGGCATCCAAAATTCAGGAACAACTCTATAAACTTGTAGTTTAGTCTGTTAACAACAAACTTAATCATATTAATTAGCAAATACTCATTCGATACAGTTTTACTAAGAACTGTAATATTTCTACAAAATATTGATTATATTGTTAAGGCAGCGTTAAATAATTCAAAGACTGCCGAAAGGTGCATCACCGAAATCCTTGAACCACACGTCCTGGGGAATCGTTTCATTCTCATGCAGGATAATGCTCGTCTTCATACAACATATTGTATTTTTACTTACTGTTACTTTGACCAATTTTGTCATCGCATCATTGAATTTCTTAACAACGCTCTTGAAGGTCCTAGATTCACTCTACCCGACTTAAAAATTTGAAGACGCCAAGATTTCTCCTCGCTGGCGCTGGTTATATCACCGAAATCTCGAGGAAAAATTTCGTGTCTCTGCGAGTCGCAACATCCTGAAGTGAGTCATTTTTTTTTAAAGCGCACCGTTCCTTCTGTCAATTACAGAATCATTGTTCTTGCTCGTCAGGTTACGTAAGGACGCCGTAACTAATCTCATCGAGTTGGCCGTTGAATTCCCACGGCCAACTCGATCAGTTTAAGGCGGAAATAGAATCGTCCCGACGACCCTGTTCGAGTTGGGCGCCGACGTTCGATGGCATGTGGAGAATAATGGCCCCTTGTTCATTATCGTTAGCTTTTATGTGTTTGTCATTAGCTTTTATTGTTCGCGATTGACGAAACAGTTCTTGCCGGCAACCTTTGGCGGTTACTCAGAAGAAATTATTTGTTTGTAACTTTATTGGGACGGTTTACTCTGGAAAACGCATGCATCAGCAATGATGTCTCGCTTATTATGAGAGAAAGATGCTTTAACTAATACTTTTCAAATCAAAAAATACCTATTTTATCTGATTTTTTTAATTATATCTTGTAACCTATGCATTTTGGAAGAATATTTAAGCTGACAAAAGTTTTAGAATTGAATTTTGCACAATATACTGTAAATTAAAAATGTTTAAATTTATTACCGATGTTGCAAAATGGCAGTAATTGAAAAAAAAGCAAAATAATCAAGTTTCTTGGATAATTTTTAAAAAATATTTTAATTGCTCCGAGGGCATTCTAATTTTGGTAAAAAAACTTTAGAGTATAATAAAACAACACCCCAAATTTCATTAAAATCGGTTCGATAGCTTTCGCAAAATAATTTTTTGAAAAAAGTTTTCGAATTTTCAAAATGTTACACAGCCTCAAATAAAGCATATAAGCATATAAGTTAACACTTTTAATTTTAAACAATTAGATTTAATTTATCAATTTTTGCAATTTAGTTTTTTTCAAATATTATAATTTTAAAGTACTAATATTTCTTAATTTTGTCTGCATTTAACAAAAAAATTAATTTCCAAATAAAAAAAAACAAATTTTTTAATTTGTTTAAACAAAAATTATTTAAATAATTGTAATAATTATAACTAAATATATTCATATTCAGTGTTCAAATATAAAAAATTATATAAATATAAGTTAAATATAAAAATTCAATAGCATATAGTAAAATATACAGTATATTTAATGTATAAATAATAAACTTTGTTTATAACAAAATATGTGCAAATTAGACAGTTGACATTATGACATCGCATTAAAAAAAAATCGAAATTGGTCCATTAGAAGCCGAGACAATGTAATTTTTCGTGTTTTGAGTAGTTTTCGCGCGTGCGAGAGACAGCTTTTCAGCTGACTTATCTATGTTGCTGATACCTTATGGATATGAAATTGTTTCCAACTTAGAATTCCGAAAAACGAAGCCACTGGATCAAAAACTATTGTTAAATTGTTTATAAATTAACGGTAAATGTTGATAAACTTTGACCGCTTATATCTCTAGAACCAATAAACTGAAGTTAACTTTTTTTTTAAAGAAGCGTCTTTCCGAGTACTTTAAAATTATAATTTTTGAAAAAACTAAATTGCAAATTGATAAATGTAATCTAATTGTTTAAAAATAAAAAAAGTGTTAACTTTAAAAATTTACTGTGGCCGTCCTTATCAACCGATTTCAATTTTTCAAAAACGCTTTGAAAGGTAGAGCGGAATTCTCTGCGTGGAAAAACTTTCAAGTATCTAGATGCTTTATTTGAGACTATGCAACAGTTTAAAAATTCGAAAAATTTTTTTAAAAATTAAAAAAAAAATATATTGCAAAAACTATAGAACCGATGTTAATGAAATTTGGTGTGTTGTTTTATTATACTCTAAAGTTTTTTTTACCAAAATTAGAATGCCCTCGAGGCAATGAAAATATTTTTAAAAAAATATCCAAAAACTTGATTATTTTGCCTTCTTTTCATCAATTATTGCTATTTTGCGACATCGGTAATAAATTTAAACCTTTTTAACTTACAATGTACTGTGCAGAATTCAATTCTAAAACTTTTTTTCCACTTGAATATTCTTCCAAAATGCATAGGTTTCAAGATATAAGTAAAAAACTCATATAAAATAGGTATTTTTTTAAATTATACTGGAATTTCTCGCAAGTGGTATCTATTGAAATAAGTTCTTCGAAATTTTGCTAAGACATTTTTTTGTTTCGGTAGCATAAATCAAGAAGGTTAAATTTTTAAACATTGCAATTACATTACGTATTTTTTCAAATCTATTTATTAAGTCGTATTGGTGTCGGCGAAATTGAATAATGCTAATAATCTGTCTTTGCAAAAAGTACTTACTTGCATATAGTGTCTTGTTTAATCTGCTATCAATTCTATGTACGAAATGGGGTCAGCCAATATAACTGTATATATAATTACATGTTTTTTCTTAAACATATAAAAGGTAATAATATGTCCAGATAGTTTTTCAAATACAATTATAATGATAATTTATTTATTCAATAAAATCAAATACTACATGCACACATAACGTAAATTCTAAATTTAAACAGAGATATGTATATACCATCAATAATAGACATCGTTTATATAATTAATATTATTTTTTCGCCTTAAGATACTTGTGAACGTCTTGAGCAGAAGAAATCTGACTGAATTTTCGGGACTTCTGGTATTGTATTGTATAATTTCCAAGCTTGCTTCTACCATCTGGATACTAAGTATTTCTTTAGGTACTTACTTTGAAAATATTCTTTATGATCCTATGATTATTTACTTTTTCGTCACAGAGTCCATGTTCCACAAACAATTATACTTACTAGGCAGTAGCAGGCACACCTTTATATTATTGTTTTATGGCAATATAAAACAATATAGTACTCCCACTTGTTGGCTAATATGAAAGATTAGAATTATTTATTGCAAGTTATTCAAACCGCGAGAAGGAACCTGCGTCATCGTAATAACTTCAACTTGGAACACATAAAAGGAATAAAAGAACCGCAAACCGTATCCCAAATAAAATTCTATTTCTATAGGTGGGATGAGCACTTTTCTCATAAATCACGACGCCATAAAAATGATTAAGAACATACTCGCTGGAGATGTTCGCCCACTTATCACATATCTATCCACCTTATTACAGTAATCGGTTCCGCACATTCAACATCGTTTTTCTCGCCATTATTATTTGCAATATACGCCCACAGCGATGGCTAGGAGAAGTAGCTGACCACGATTGATCTTTAGAACGAGCACCTCGAGCTATGATCCTCTGCACTTCGTTTCGACACAATTTCAACCGGCTAAAAATAGATTTTGCCTGAAATGGAATCAATTGCCCGCGTATACAAGAAGTAAACCAATAGGTTTCTGTACATGTACACCCCAAAGCGCTTCAGAAATTGTGGCGAAAGAGCTGTTAATACATAGATCCAAGCAGACAATTCGAGCAATTGATTTATTGGACGAGAGTTTAAATAAGCATTGATCGCAGGTGCTCACTTGGCTGTTTAAAGAAAAACGTCCTCTTTTGAAGTCTTAGTTTTGCAATGAATGAGTTTAGACATTTGTATTAACTGAGACAACGTGAGGATTAAATTTTCTCGCACTTTGATTCAATCGAACTGATATCTGACGGGAAAATCAAGTATAAGATATATGTATTTATCCAGAACAGGTAAAAACAGCCTTATACGTTTATTCAATTAACTGGCGTAAATAATAACGTAAAGTAATTAAGTAATAAGGTTACTAGATACTTTTACTACTATTACATGTTGCCTTATATAAATGCAGACTCAAAAAAAAGTAATTTACCGAGCATTACATTTCGCAAGCCCATACTTCGAGCTACTTCCTACTCATCTGAAGAACACAGCGACGGCCTTTGGCATTTCAGTGATACAGGGGTAACAGCAAATAAGAGAACAATTTAGTTATAGCTGTATTTATTCAAGTCGTCTTAAATAGCATTATGTAAGCTCGATTAATTTTAGCATTTTAATATAATCTAAGAAAGTGTTCTAAATCCTATTACAATGAAATTATGAATCCAGTAGAATCGTATAATGAATTTAAAAAAAAATGTAAATAAACTCCTTCTTGGACGATTTAGGTGTTAGGTATGTGATATAGATTTGAGCTTGCAACAATTTGGTAGGCTGAATATAAAAATTTATATCGTATAATGGATAAACGACTTATGGTTTGATTACACGCGGTCTTACTTTCTACTGGTTAATTATCTGCAGAAAGACAGAGTAGACGTTCCATCACACCTTATGATGACTCCGGCAATTCTTACGGTGGATCTTCGCTGGTGCTTTGTTCCTTTAGCCTATCTTGATTTCGGCAATACCCGGTGTTTTCTGGACTCATCGAATGTGGTTGGGTTTCTGAATTTATGTTCAACATATCGCACATTGATCTTGACTCAATTGTTGTGGATTCTGCGATTTAATAATAAATAAAATTATAAAATACATTTCCCTTGTTTCATTGTTAGAATGAAAGCTTTCCTAGTGTCCTCGTAGCCATGGGTTGAGGAAAATTGTGATTTTAAGAAGCTTGATTGAACTTATTTATCAAATCAACGTGGGGTTAGAACCCATCTGTCTGACCATCCTTTTTGTTAAGACCTCGATCTGGAACGCAACTATTAATAATGTTGACGCTCTCAAGGAAATATAAATATTATCGGTTACCTTTAAAGCTCATTTGTAAGCCGATTGCGAGCGTTGTAAATATGGAGTAAAGGTTACGATTCTCCTGTTTACCGTTGGATCCGCCAATAAATCAGAAAAGGCAGAGATAATTGAAATGGTTAATTAGGTGCTGTAAATGTTAAATCGCTTGGAACGTGATACGGGCGACTGATGCAACAGAAAGTGCGGAAGGAGCCCGCAGTCCTCTTTGAATTAAGAGTAGCTCGCACCATCGTACGAAACGAAAAGGGACAGCGTCTATTTCACATGGAACTTACCATAAAATATGTAGCTATAGTACGTAATAATAAGTACCAGCAAAAGTTAACAAAATAATAATTTCTTACTCATAAGAAAAGCCATTAGGTATAGAAACTGATTAACAGATGTCCATTTCAAAAACGAAAATGACCGTTCAACATTTACCGAGGTCACAGATGCATATCTAAAATAGTTTTTAATAGATGCTATCTATTTGTACTAATGCTGGCGAAACATCAACTGCTTCACATTTTAGTTTCCCACTATTCGCGTTATTGTACAATAACATGAATATGCATGTGATCTGAAGCTTCGCATCGATCAATTTATTCGATACGTATTAAGCGGCACCCTAATGCCTGTCATGTGACAGTCAGTAGCATTGTGTATCGTGAGCATATAGCGGCACACATCTTCTATCTATCTAGATTTAGCCTATTTCTGCTGCTACAATGCGTATGCATAATATAGATTACTACCGTTTATTTATTTGATCTTTCACTAAATACTTTTTCAGTGTTAAAATAAATAATTATCATATTCAAACTGTGATTGTATCCAAAAAAATCCAACGATACCGCATCTTACTATATTATGTCTTTGTGACACCTTTCTTGTTCTTCTGTATCATAGGTTCATGCAACGGTCGCGCATTTCGCGACTACTGCAAAATGCACGCTATTAAAGGATTCCGGGGCAAATGTTAATGCGTGTGTTGCCGTTTATGGAGCAAATAATTTGCATAAGGAACGTTTTGTAACGTTGAATCATCGGAATGTTGGGCACGAATCAATTTCCTGGTTGGCACTTGAAAGATGAACGCAATTAAGACGTGTTCAATTTTTATTCAATGCCAATTCTCTAATTCCTTCTGTAATGTTGCGCTGCTTGTCAACTACCTGTAATTCTTTTAATATATCTATCACATTGTCAGGGGTGATTTATTATGTGCGAACTGCTGGTAAATTCGTATGGAGATATGTTTGACATTCAAATGATTTATTAACGTCGTTTTTCTTAAAGCAAGGCGTATTTAACGGATAAAAAATAGCTGCTCTTGCATATGCAAATAGAATTGTCAAGTTTTAAAGGAATAAGTAATTCTATACAGGGTGTACAAAGCATTTTAATGGTAAAAACATGCTTAAAATTAATAATAATCAAAATTGTGAAAACTTTTTGAGGACCTCTGGAATCACCCCCGACTTACATACTACATAAGAAGAGGTGCATAGTTGCGGCCATAAATAACGTTCGTCCGCATTTTTATCTCGTTTTTTGTACTACAGAAAAATTTCTAGTTCGATTTTAGGTAAACATCAGTTCAACATTCATTACAGAAACGTGTAATCAGTACTTTTAACTGCGTTTTTGTGTAGTGTGTTTATTATTAAGTTCGAATAAACAGACTAAAAGAGCCCATCAGTACAATAACAATGAATCCAAATAAGCACGCACCATTTGTAAACAGATGTAAAGTTATCGGTGGAATCAGCGGTTCCAAACAAGTTTTTATCGTATCAATACGGTAAGTCGTTAAAAAATATATTTTACTAGCAAAAAATATTTTTGCCAATATCCTCTCCAAGTTTGTAAACGCCCTGCATACAAAGGGAAATAAATATTATGTCTGAATTTAACTGAGCTCATATTTTAAGGAATGCAAGGCCTACTATCGTACATTATCCGTACCAAAATTTATTGAGATCGATTAATAGATTCCTGAGATATAAACCAAAAATCAATTTTTTTTAACAACTTGTATTCTAAAACGGGGCCGTTCCAGACCTATGTTTATAAGGCAAACACATATTATTTTAAAGAGTTCTATCTGCCCTCGAAGTTTCCTGCATAAAATTCGGACCACCCCGTATAAACAGCGAGGATAGCTACAAAAAAAATATCTTTATCGCTATTTTAAAAATTTCTTCATATCTATAGCTATAATTCCATCCAATTCGGAAAAAGGACATAAAACCATCTAAATGATTAAAGTTCAAATTGTGGGCAAGACTTTAATGGGTAGGTATTTATCATCTCGCTGCCGCATTGACGGCATTTGACTGTAAATAGGCGCAACATTATAATCAAACCATTAAATATCAGCAATTAAAATCTCACTATTATATATTATAGAAACGTATACATACGCCTTACGGCGTAATATTAATGTGTGATACATAATAAGATAAACCAATTGATAACCGGAATTGATAACGTCTGTTGGATACAAAATACTTAAGTTCTTTATATTTTTTTAGACCTGTGAAACTGTAAAAGTTTTATCGATTAAAACATTAATCTCAAAAGATCATTTCTCAAATACGATTACTCGTATTGAAGGAGATTTTAAGATTAAACAAAAGATAAGACATAAAAATTATTTCCCAATTTAATTCCATTAAAAACATTTAGGATTTAGGTAATACCTCCCAAATTGAAAAATTGCTAGTTGGTAAATTCTATTTTAAAATTAGCCAATCGTGACGTAATATACCCTGCAACGAGATGCTGATAGAACTTTTTAATATTTGACCTATTACCCTTCATATTTTTCACGATTCTTTGAAAGCAGTGTTTTCATGGCCCAACCTTGATATTTCAAATCGTGAGGACGACGAAAATCATCCGCTGCACGAAATAACCTCCGATATCTTTTAGGACGATATTTTATCTATTGAACGATCTGTCTGTTACATCAACTCATTTAAGTCGTTGGTATATAAACCGATTTAATAAAGGTAACATTCATCACCAGCTCGATCATTAAGTTGCTTGCCTAGATTTCAACAATCATTTATTTGTTCCTAGCGGTCCAAAAGATTTCCAAAAGTGCCTACAGTATTTATTTTTGCAATACACAAAAATAAGAAAAATGTATACTGCTCCAGCCTGAACCAAATTCAGACGTTTTGTCTCGAAAAATTCATCTTCAGTGTATTCGTTGCAAAAGCAGTACAGTATTGGGGGTTATAAAGGCTTGCAAAAAATGTAAGAAAAATTCCAGGGTCGTATTTAAAAAAATGAAGTTGTGATGGTCCTAGAGAGATGAAACGTTACATATAAAAATTGATTATGCCATTGGATAGAGTGAAAAAAGTTGCCATTAGAAAGTGTTCTTCTTTTTTCAGTATCACCTCAAACAAGGCTGAAACTAAACAAAAACGGATTTCCAAAATTTCGGTTTTTTTCAAATATTTCGAAAACTAATCATGTTAGCCTTGATTTTTTAAAGATAATGTTGGTCCCCTGATTATACAACTTTGTCCTCATTTAAGCTACTTCGTATCTCTTACCGTTTCCGAAATCACTGTAGTGGGAAGCGAATTTGTAACAGCCTGTATAGGACTAGTTGAGATCTCAGTTAATTAATGTGTTTAATCAAAAAGAAAACGATATTTTTATGAATTTATCTAGTTTATTAAAATAAAAACTCTCAAAAATACATTTTCATAATCTTCCTTTCGTTTCAGTTGCCTTTTTCTATATTTTACTATCAAAAACTTTTATTTCGGCTGTGGTCGATCAAGAAGAGAATGAAGTCAACTTGATCAATGCGGTGGGACGTTTCAGTCGTTAAATTAAAATGACGATATTTCTACTTGAATAAACAAATTAAAAAAAATGTATTATTCAACGGTAATATATTTTCTGTTTTACATCTACATTTAAATTTAAGCAAAATATTATAATACGATTTAAGTTTATGTTTGTTTTAACCACAACATAAATTTTGTGAATGAATTTATAAATAATAATTTTATTTCCATGAAGATATAATTATAAGTATACAAAATATAAAAAATTTTAATAATTGACTATTATTATTTTTTTCATTGAAATATAACATTATTAAAAAGTTTCAATAAGTCGGGTACGTTTTGTATTAAGGTAAGCCCGGAAGAGATGCCCAGAAGGTGAGATGTATTGCACTAATACCCCAACAAATGATTAGAAATAGTTATAGTGTGTGTAGTGTTCTTGATCTTGTTAATAAAACAGCGATAAGTAAGATCAATTTATTTTGATAGGCATGTAATTTATCTAGAGCTTTTGTTGACAGCCAATACTTCAGCAAAAACTTTCCAGAAGAATACAAATAAATACATCTATTCTAATCTTTAAATTTCTTTCCGCTTTACTTTAAAAGTTGTTGGGTGGGCCACACCTCACTGACCTTTCTACTATTTCTGCAGTGGACCAATGAGCAACTAACGGCAGCTCTACAAGAAACAAAGAGCCCAATGATGAAAATGTGAATCATTAGTTGTTGTGTAGTTGTTTCTTACAACATCAGTTAGTTATTTTTTGCATGTCCAGATTTCTAATATAGATAAACATTTTTTGACTTTATCGGAAAGGAAACTTCAAGAGTCTGTTGACCTTCAACTATGGTATAAGGTGTTTACCAAATCAGAAGCTACAACCAAAGTAAATTCACCCTGTACATACTTTCATCCACAAATTTCGACCAGAACTTTTTAAGTAGCCAGTCCGTACTTAGGCTTCCCCCCCCCTTTCATTGCAGAATGTACAATTCGTCATGAAACAATCCGTAGATGAACGCATTTACCTGTACCTACATCCCCTTACGGACGCCCATGACGCTTCCATATGCATAGGTGTCGAAACGCACTCTCAACCATCTTAATATGTGGACGCGATGCCGGCAAAGTTTTCACGTTGCACAACCAACGTGTTGCAGTTGCACAAGCGGCCTTGCATTAGATCGAGATTTCATTTTTTCCCAAACTGAAAAAAATGGCAATGCATGCATGCTTCCTTTCAGATGGGTAAGGCGAGGCTTTAAAAGGCAGACAATGCCTTCTTTCCCATGTGACACGCCAATTTGCATGCCGCGAAGCTCGCCGAATTTCAGTCGCGCTATTGGCAAATCCAGTTCATAGGTCGATGGTAATGGAGTTGGGAGTTCCCTAATTGCTCAACCCATGAGAACCATCGTTTGTTTTTAAGTCTGTGGGCCTTTCATTAGCCATTACCGAGCTTTAATATTGGAGGCGTAAAATGGGATAATTGTAAAGTGTAAGAATTTTCTATTCCATCAAAATTTAATATATTTATAGGGTATTGAATTTTCGAAATCGCGAGAGATGCACCAACCAATTTTGGACAGAACATAGCTAATACAATGCGAAACATCGCCTTGCAGATAAAAATATTGTCACAGATGTTCTTGGTGATGAAAATTCGAAATATTTGGAATTATTCAAATTTCGTGGCTGAAAACATACATAGGTATTGTATTTTTGAAACCGAGAGAGTTGCACGAAACTAAATTTGTTTCCTTCTATGCAACTTCATTTTTCTCGAAAATGGCACGTGCTACCGAATTTCGACAAGTATACCTTTTTTTTTGTAGTATGCTTTAGAGTTTACAGAATCGTTTAGAAATGTAATAAATTTTGACTTTTAACATATTTTTTCTCCGATTGTACCCCTCCAATTACCTGAGAAAGAAACAGTTTGCACATTATTCTTAACGCACAGTTAATGTATACTCGTGTATAAATTTTGACATTTTTATCTTTAGCCGATTTAAACATAATTAAGGAAAACCATTTGGAAAGTAACAATTTCAACACACTGTATCTCGAACACAGGGCGTCTAAGAAAAAAACTTTACATGAACTACCTCTAATATTTTCCCATAAGGAACTTGCACACATTTTTTTGAAACATGAACGGGACACCCTGTATTAAGCTTCGGTCACTGAAGACGATTTCTATCCCCCTATAAGTACTAGAATTTTCCAACATTTTGACTGCAGAGCGACGGAAACAATTGATGGTAAACCTTTCTGAATCCGATTATTTTAAAGAATCGGCAATTTTCTTAGGAATATTATACAAGCTTTTTATTCCTATAGGTTGGATGGTACCTTGTTCTGCCGATAGTTGATACGGAACTTCTGTTGCGTCACGTTTTTAGTATACAAATCGATGTATTTTTTGACAATGACTAAAATACTCATCCTACATTTTTTGTTGGTAATGCAAAACGGGCAATATTTTGATATTAATAAGGGAGACAAATATGACCGATTTTCGATCATTAGAAATTTCTAACTTGTATAATTTGGCTTGGTACAAAAACAAAACATTATTGCAACATTATTGCAATGTAAAATTCAAATTACCAAAATTGTTGAAGAAATTGTTTATAAAAATGACACCTTCATAAATAGTCTGAAGAATCTTTTGTAAATTGATAACATCATCTGGTTTCACAACTCAATTTTTTAGTCAGTTTATTTCTTTTGCAATAAAATTGACTGAAACCCTGTGATTCTCGAAAATTATTGAAGTACCAAATAAACAATTTTATTTTGAAGTAATTTAAATCAGTGAAATAATACACTTTAATCTCCACTTCAGTATATGTTTTTATAAATTTTATTGTAACTACAACTGCTAGAGGATCCGCTATTGCTGGGAAAACTGAATGAAAAAAAATTCTTACACACTTTTACTTTCAGAATGCCACAAGAGACGCAACTCCGTCTTACATTAAATTTACATTAGTGCATTTTTCAGCTTGTGGCATCCGCAGAAGACTCAAATGGGCCATAAATCTTTAGCGGTGGTCGGTGGCTTATGTAACGACGCAACTGTTATATTAACATTTACAGTTGAATATTAGAAACATATAATTTATCGATTCTCGGGCGCAATAAAAGCGAAATAATTTCTGCATTGAGAGATCGCGCTGATTGAATTTCAAGCTCGTTTCTTAAAATACGTAATTACTAGTCGTCGAATGTAAATTCTGAAGAAACATTTACCTCTTAATTGCATAAATTAAGCCGCGAATATGTCGATGGACAAGTTTTATTAAATTGACCGATATTTAAATGTGGTCGGTGCGATGTGGTGAAATATTTTGCAACAGTATAGTAATAGTGCACTAATAATGGTTATGGAAATTTAATTATTCAGATTTTGTATCTCCAACGATTAGAAAAATGTAAACATGCGTTTAATTGATGCATGCGAACTATTAGAAGACGATTTGGTATTGTCGAAAACCGAATTCTTGGACCTTATTTTTTTTTAAGAAAATTTAAATCGAGAACGCTACTTAGACTTTCTTCAGTTTGAACTCATCCCCGCTTTAACTGTTGTGTTTCCTAATCAACAAGATCCAGATATTCCTCATAATGACCATTTGGTTCCAACACGATGGGGCACCTCCTCGTTTTGCAAATGCGTTTCGACAATTTCTTGGTCACCAAGGTCACCGGATTTAACCCCTTTATATTTCTTCTTATGGGGTTATTTCAAATCTAAAGTTTATGTGAATAAACAGAGAATACGCCAGGAAATAACTTATTCCAGAAGAGGTAATTGAAAACGTTCAACAGGAGACAATCCTTCGACTACAAAAATGTATTGAAGTAAACGGACAAAACACTGAACAATTATTATAAAGCAATTGTTATTTAAAAATGTTTTACAATTCAACATTACATTATTTTTTTTCCATTTATCACATTTCAAACGGCATTATTACGAAAACCGATGATTTTTGAGATATGGTCTTATATACTCAAGAAAGTAAGGTATTACTAAATTAAATAATCACTTTATGCTCTGAACACGATTGCTACGTACATAGAATTACAGCTAGTTGAGGTTAACCACGCTCATATACTTCCCATACGAGATATACCACACTTCATTATGTAACACCAGGTTAATTACTCAAATTCATCTATTCGGTCATATTTGCATGCTTATTAATGGAATTGAAACATCCAGAATTCGTTTTGAAAAAATATCCGTACGTAATTCTGACAGAAACAGGTCGTGAAATTACAAAATCTCGGGTCTCGAAAAATTTGCCGAGTGCTGAAACGCGAGACGGCTCATCTTCGTTTTGATTACATATTAATGTAATAACGCTTATATAATCAGAAGCACGACTTCGAAGTTTCGTAAAATCAGCTACTGTCAGCCTAGATTGAAGGTAGTGAAATAGTGTGCCTGGTATACGAGAATACTAAAAATTAAATTAACTTGGTCAGCATCAGTCGCTTTCAGAGAGTGTTGCTAGAGAAGTTATAAAGAAAAAAAACATGGTCTGTAAAAGAGTCGATATTACCTTAAGATGACAAAATATATAAATATGATATTCACAGATCGATACAAGAAAAATATAAACCAAATAAATATTCAATAACTCCTTTGCAACATGGTTTCTATGAGGGCAGATCTACTATTACTAATTTATTTTTCGTTACTATGACTACCTACTACACTGAAACAACTGGGTTTATATAAACAGACATCATTTATAGATCACTGAATTTTCTAAAGCATTTGAGAGATTGAAGAAAAACATTTTGCTTAAAGAATACTTAATTCGATCTTTCCAACGATTACTAATCACACTTCCAAAGCAATGGCAATTATCTGGCACTTGCCATCACTTCTAATTAATATATAATTACCATTATCATACCTGTTTTGTAATTATATTAGGTTGCTTATAATTTAGAAATGATAATACACTCTAGTGTTCATATGTAATATAATGCTCATTTCATTAGCAATTGTAATTTATTAAGTAATTACAAATTTATAATTTATGGCAATGGCTTTTGGAAATAATTCCTTCTATGCCTCCAAATGAAATGAAACTAAATTACATAATTATAACTGTAATTATAGTTTAAGAGTATAATTATTATAGCAATCCATCCATATATTTACATTTTGTAATCGGGTAGCCGCTAATAAATTTGTCATACTGTGTCCAATTCAAATTAATTGCACTTACCTTTACTTATAGGTATTTTGTTCATACATATTTTATCAAATCTTGGTACTGCCCATGAAATTATCAAACGAGTTAACTTCGAGAGAAGAGTTGAAGAAAATTGGACATTGTATAATGTACTTAAAAAACATATATTGAAAATAAAAACCAATGAGCTGGTATAATTTTTAAAGAAATAGAAGCCACAATAAATATCTTAACAAGACTATTAATCACTGGGAAACTATATAAAAGAAGTTTTGTCCTACCTGCACAGTATTTCACTGTCACTATTACATGCTTATTTATTCAGAAAACAAGGTAAATAAATTAATATTTTTAAATTTGCATGATAAGATCGTAATTTTCTAAACCCATTCAAACAGAGCTATTTACTCAGTCCAACAAATTTATTACTTGAAACACACTACAAATTATCATTTAACAATGTTAAGGTTTTCACAACATAATTGTAGTGTGAATTTATTCCACGGTAGGTGTCTTGGTGTCACTTTTAATTATCATCTCTTTATTGTCTCTTGCATGTGTAGATGAGGAAAATTAAATATTTCGAAATATATTTAATAACTTGTCCGTTAAGAGATTTTTTGTACTTTTACTTGATACAAACTTTTATTATTAAAGAAGGTGGTTTTCACTATAGTACATTAATATGTATAAATAAGTATTTATTTGTCGAATGCTGATCTTTTCATAAACTTAATATAATATAAACAACAAGGTAAGTATATTTGTTCCCGATAAATATTTTCACAATATTCTCTAAGCTATTTAGCGTAAACACATGTCGTTATTCAACTGTAAGTTGTAATTGTAGCTGTCGTGACTCCTTAGTTTACTCACTTCATCTTGTATAAGCCAGACGTGATACCATGCACTCGAATTGTAAAATTAGATATAGAGTGGCTTCAAAGAAGGTGAACGATGATCCTTACCGATAAAGTACCTAAATCAATGGATCTTATTTATCGTGATATGTACCACTATTTCTCAATAGATTTGAAAAATGTATTCTATGAACAAACCCTTCTAATAATCGTTTAACTAATTTTCGAAAAGTAAGATTGTTAAACAACTTAATTAACTTTTGTAGTGTGGGTACACATGTTCGCAAGTGACCCATTTTTAAGCATTACGTCAAGAGCGCCGGCAGGACGCCGCCGGTCGAACCAGTTCGACATTCCAGGAAGGGTCTACGGCGGACTGGCGTCGGCGACCAGATGCGAACTCATATACCTATGGCCGACTCCACACACAGGGACTCTCCAACAAACACTCACCCCGTCAACACGTCTTTTTCTATACAACTCAGTTTTTATTAAAATACTTTATGATTACCGTTGAGAGAGCGTTTTATTTTTGCTGTACAGCGAAAGCAACCCTCAGTAGACTAAAAATAGTCTTAGCTTATAGTATTAAATATTGCGAATTAGTAAGATGAATAATAAAACTGCTTCCTATGTTTCCCACGCTATTTTTTTTGCTCACCAAGTACATTCATGGACTGAAGAAAGTCTCAGGTAACTGTTCGGTACTATTATATAATTAACGATAATCATCTCTCATCACTTTTATTCCGTTTCATAGCTGATGTACCCTGCAATAAAGGCAAATAGGTATGTAATTGCGTTTATATTTAATATTTCAATTATTAAAATAATTATCCCATAAAGGTCCGAAACAAAGGTGCCAAGATTATTATTAAATCACGATGCGCTTACATTGTATTTAATGTCATCCTATTTTTTATTAAGTTATTTACAGGCATAGGTATTTTAATAAAATATATTGTTTGAATAAAGGTCGCATAAAATTATAATTTATTTCAGACGTAGTTTGTTTGTGATGTTCGAGTATAGCAAACAACTTTTGATATTTCAAGTAAAAGGTGACAGGCGAACCATATTTAAATAGCTGAACAATTCATTTGGGTTGCATAAAGTGCAACAAAAAACCGAATGACAGATATTTTTTAATCTATCTTTCTTGCTTACAAAATAACTGGCACGTCATTTGATTGCAATGCAATAAGTTGAGGAAAAATAGTAAATTCTGTCGCATCTATTTTATATACTATATTTTTTTCTGAATTAGGTCCTCTTTTGAAACCCTTTCAATAAAAAATGTTTAGGTACCGACACAAAATTGAATATAATAATAGTTATTACATAAAAACGTGCATCTGTAATGGAACTGCTGACCTCACCTTTTCTCCATTTATACGGCTGTAAAGCTATAATTAACTGGCAATTACATTGTTACAAATTGTAAATAATTTAGCACAGCTTTTATTACCAAAAAAACATGTTACCTCTTAGCTTCTTACACCGCCGACCTTGGTAAGACACCGATTACGAAATACCAAGAATGTTTACCGACATGACAATTCTTTGATAGCGTTGCGGAAGACGCAAGGGGAATTAATTTATTTAGATGGATTGAAAAAGTCCGACGGGATGTGATAAATTAGCCTTTAAGTTTGTGCAATGTGAGAAAAAATCTTCGAGGATTTGCTTTTCTAAAAATACTTCCAGATATTCCTCTTAAAGAATCACTACATTTATTTATTTACATTATTTATTTGTCTAACAATGTAATAATGTAATCATCAATTACTGGGTATAATATACAAAAGAATAAGTCCAAAAAAAGAATGTACTTACTCCTACTTCAAATATAAAGATGTCTACTATAAATGCACAAGAATTGGATGTAACTAGACAATTTATCATTCACGTTTCTAAAGAAGAATACAAACAATTAATGTTACAAGTAAAGGTTTTACAGAAATGACATATCATTCTCTTTATCCGAAAAGCAAAATAATATAAAAGAATAGTTACATATGACTTAATACGTGTCTAATATCTGACAGTTCCAGATAGCTGATAAACTTCCCCATTTCTAAGACATTGTATATTGCAAACATCTTAGAAGTAAAGCCATTTATTATTGAAACTTACCAAACCAATTAAATCTACTAACAGTGTTTCAATGAACTTGTCTTATCAAAAAGTCTGTCTTGAGACTTCAAACACCAAATGCTGAATATGATCCAAGAAAGTTAATTTGCTGTAATATTGTCGTTAATTCAAATATAAAAGAGAAGAGGACCCAGATTAGAACTCTGAGGTACTTAGAAGTAAAAAGGTAACGTTATATTTAAATCCATTATAAGTAGCATAATGATGGCGACTTGACAAATATGAATCAGTCTCATACTCGGTATTTATTATTCTTAGTTTCAGATCAAATATCTGCGACAAAAAGAATGAATTCCGAATAAAATACTTTTCCAGTTGCCAATCATGGCAGATAATTAAATGAGCTCCAAGGTTACATTTTTATGTTTATTTTAAACTGTCGTTCAAGTTATTTTCAGACGTAATTAATTGCGTCACTTTATGTCACCATGTAAAGAGTTTATTGTATATCCACGCTGTCGCTATTAATTTACAAATTACACGAATGCATTCGCTTAATTTTAACCTTTTATAGATACTGTTTGGAATCTAGTTAAACACAGAATTATAGTGAAATATGGGGGGTAACATATTTTCTAAATTTCCACAAATCAATTACCTACAGTTTTTCTTGTTATTTCAGTTAGACGACATAGCCCTGATCTAAATATTAAATTCATTATAATAAACTTGTCATCACTACATAAAAAGGCTCACCACAAAGCAATAACAAAATCAGACACATGATTTGTATGTATTGTAAAGGAAAATATGAAAGAATGTATTTTTTTCTTCAGGTGTAGAATATTTCACACTAAAATATGTCCTATTTGTTCTCAATAACAGTAATTCTTACATATTTCAACCTCTTTTACAACCCTCTGAGGCTGACTTATGCAAAATTCTAGGAATGGTACAGATCCAGACGAATTTGTAATCGTCCGGAAGTAACGAAAGCGCTCGCAAAACTAATCGCTTCTAAGCTGATTGTGAGACGACTAAGGAATTCTCAATTGTCAATGAGTAACGATACCAGAGGTTCATTATTGCGCAGTGAGCTGATGAAAACAATAGCAAGGGTTGGCTCAAGGCTCTAGATTTCACGAATAACTTCGAATTCGGTGATTCACTCCTGAGGGTCATCGCTCAAAGCTCACATAAATAAATAATCTGGTATCTTCGATTCCTTCAATATGCACTAAGCAGCATTATATTTCTAAATTCCTGCCGATATATCATTTAGAAGTGTTTCCTGCAGAGGAGAACATATTATTTTAGTATTATACGTATATTATAAACAAGGTATTACAAACACGCTGTATGTTCAATCAGTAAAAATGATTAATGGTGATTAAAAATTACTGGAACAGGATCCAAAAGTGGATTCTCTTTTTTTTTGGGAACTACTTATATTATTGCAAATTAAAATTAAATTTCGTAATTACATAACGATGATTGATTATATGTCTTGTTTGTATCATAATTTTTTAAAAATGAATACCTTCAGTACAACTCACATAATAAAAGTGTAGATCCCTAGATCTGGTCGAGGTCCGGAACATTTTCAAAATTGCAAAAAAGTTTAAAAAATTTAAAAAAATACCTATTTTATCCGAGTTTTTTTACTTATACCTTGGAACGTATATAAGAAGAAATGAAGTTTTAGAATTGAATTTTGCACTATACTCGTATACTGCAAGTTAAAACTGTTTAAATTTATTGCCGTTGTTGCAAAATAGCAATAATTGATGAAAAAAAGGCATTTTTTTTTAAATATTTTAATTGGTTCGAGGGCATTCTAATTTTGGTAAAAAAAACTTTAGAGTATAATAAAACAACACACCAAATTTCATTATTCTATAGTTTTCGCAAAATAATTTTTGGGAAGAAATTTTGAAAAATTTTTTTCGAATTTTCAACATGTTGCACAGCCTCAAATAAAGCATCTAGATACTTGAAAATTTTTTCACATAGAAAAGACCGCTCAACCTTTCAAATGGTTTTTGAAAAATTGAAATCGGGTGATTAGGACGGCTACAGTAAATTTTTAAAGTTAACACTCTCTTTTTTTATTTTTAAACAATTAGATTACATTTATTCATTTTGCAATTTAGTTTTTTTCAAAAATTATAATTTTAAAGTACTCAGAAAGACGCTTCTTAAAAAAAAAGTTAAATTCCGTTTATTGGTTCTCGAGATATAAGCGGTCAAAGTTTATCGGCATTTACTGTTAATTTATAAACAATTTAGCAATAATCTTTGATCTAGTGGCTTCGTTTTTCCAAGTTCTAAACTGGAAAAAATTTTCATATCCACGAAACATAGATAAATCAGCGGAAAAGCTGTCGCTAGCACTCGCGAAAAGTGACTCAAAACACGAAAAGTGGGAGAGGGGGCTTCGAGACTGAATTCGGAGGTTCAAAATGCGAAGGTACTAAAAAATTTGTATTATCTCGGCTTCTAATGGACCAATTTCGATCTTTTTTTTTAATCCGATGTCTCGTGAGCCAAGGAATTCGAATATCGTAATGCCAACTGTCTAATTTGTATATACACTGAGCTCGTAAAGTTTGGAATAAATTCGAAAAATCGTTATTGAAGGGTTTTGACAGGAAATCCTCGGACACGTCAACTTTAGTTTATAAAATGTCACTTTTTTCAGCCATCGACTTTTATTTTGTTTCGTTTGTTTTTGATGTATGACGTCATCGGCAATTTTTTTAAATGGCAGCCCATATTTTTTTCCACGGATTTCGATAGAGCACATTTTTCTGAGTACGAATATGTCAAAAACGTATGACCTTCAAGATGGAAGTTTTCGAGATATTCGGTTCCAAAGTTTCAAGAATACATTATACAAGCGATGACAAAATACTAATCATTTATCAAGGAACCGCTGGAAAAATTACAGTTTTGATAGTTGAAGTTTGTCCTCGCAAGTTTGTGTTTTATTTTAAGTTGATTAATCATTATTCTATCAGAATTCATTTTATTTGAAAATGGTCCGTCGTTTGAGTGAAAGGGAAAGAATCGAAATTTTTATGATCAGTTACGGAGCATGAATATTATGTCAAAAACGTACGACCTTCAAGATGGAAGTTTTCGAGATAATAGACAGTTTAAAACACAAACTTGCGAGGACAAACTTCAACTATCAAAACTGTAATTTTTCCAGCGCTTCCTTGATAAATGATTAGTATTTTGTCATCGCTTGTATAATGTATTCTTGAAACTTTGGAACCGAATATCTCGAAAACTTCCATCTTGAAGGTCATACGTTTTTGACATATTCGTACTGAGAAAAATGTGCTCTATCGAAATCCGTGGAAAAAAATATGGGCTGCCATTTCAAAAAATTGCCGATGACGTCATACATCAAAAACAAACAAAACAAAAAAAAAGTCGATGGCTGAAAAAAGTGACATTTTATAAACTAAAGTTGACGTGTCCGAGGATTTTCTGTCAAAACCCTTCAATAACGATTTTTCGAATTTATTCCAAACTTTACGAGCTCAGTGTATATTTTTATAAACAAAGTTTATTATCCATGCATTAAATATACTGTACATTTTACCCCATGCTATTGCATTTTTTCAATGAAAAAATTTGTTTACGTATATATTTCAACACTCTAAATATGAATGTTTTTAGTTATAATTATTTAAATAATTTTTGTTCAAACAAATTAAAAAAAAATTTTTTATTTGGAAATTACTTTTTTTGTTAAATACAGATAAAATTAAGAAAAAAACAGTAATAGTTAAAATTATAATTTTTGAAAAAAACTAAATTGCAAATTGATAAACGTAATCTAATTGTTTAAAAATAAAAAAAAAACAGTGTTAACTTTAAAAATTTACTGTGGCCGTCCTAATCAACCGATTTCAATTTTTCAAAAACCATTTGAAAGGTTGAGCGGTCCTTTCTATGTGAAAAAAATTTCAAGTACCTAGCTGCTTTATTTAAGTCTTGGCAACATTTTGAAAATTAGAAAAAATATTTTTCAGAATTTTTTTCAAAAAATTCCGAATCCTACGCCATTGTTACTAACTTGTGACGTACTACGAACATATTATTGCAGAAAACTTTTTATTCATGTAACTCATTTCTGTCTTTCTATTACTAAATAAAAAGAGAATGCAGTTGAACGAGATGTTAGTTGAGCTTTCTACTAATAGACGGTGCACCTGTCTGCCAAATTCATTCTACGTTTACCTTTTTTTTAAATTTTGCTGCGTAATTTAATTTTGTGGTAACACCTTTCGTTCAAATCCCCAGCACTGTTAACAATCTCCTAGATTCTACCATTGTCTAAGAAAAAGTCTAGGACCTAGACCCTAGACCACCTACAAGTCTGTCCACTTTGTACCAACCGTAACCGCTTCTCGAATATTTATTGAGCAATCCCCAGAGCCCGCGGCCGTTTCTGGTTTCGTGAAGACTATGTCGTCCATCATATTTTCCTTTCTCTTCTCTCGCCCGGCGTCACGATACCGCTAGGAGTTATGCAAGGGGAAGACGATGCAAAGCATTTCATCTAGATCTGAGCGGACACCTTGAGAGATAATTGGAAGGCGATAATCATTAGGCGATAATTAAATGTTACAGTTCTGCAAATGCCATCGCAAACCGCTAATGGTGTCATTGGGTAAGGTGAGTATCTTTGTTAAATGCTTATTATGAATAAATTGAAAAATATACACAGGAAAGAATAATTTATTATTGAAACTATTTTGGTGGTGAATTTTTAGTGAACTTAAGATTTCAAGAAATGAAACGAGTCGCAGTTCGGACCTCGCTGCAAGGTAATATTTATTATTCTGAAACTTGATTGTGAACTGAAACGACAGTCCCAAGAGGATCATGCGATATTTATTATCGCCATTAAATAACCATAAAGGCATTAGGAGATGCGTTCGATGTAATTTCAATGCTAATAAAAGCTCGTTTGATGTAAAGTGGTAACTTATGAGAACCTAGTAGTATTTACTGAAAACCGCTTTTTTGCAATTGATAATGCATTGTAACATCGTCGATTGAGATTAGTCAAGTTTTTACATTCAATTAAATTGCAGATATAAAAGGCGACACTGTAGCAAGGTAAATACTTTATAGTGAATAATTTTGTTAATAAAATACCCGGAATCTACGTACATAATATACGTTGTCAATTTTTGTTTTTAACTGCTACTTTTTTATTACAATTGTATGTCTACAGGTCGACAAAGTGTTGAAGCTTTAGGATCATCGATGGATTTTTTGGAGTGGTTATTTTTCTTCTGTTTTTGAAAAACTTAAAAAATGTCTTCAAAGAATATAGATATCATCTATAGTCGGTACTTTTTCGTGTTTACATTTCTGAAAAACACAAAGTATAATAACTGATGAAGTATCTTAATTTATGCTGGAAATGTAAGTGAAATAGAAATAAATTCCAAAGAATTTAGACGACTAATAAAAATAAATTTTAACTAAAAAGTCTATTCTATCTACTATTTTATATACTTTCTAATTATTGAATATTACATCAGGTAAAGCTTCACCTTACCCGTTCTCGTTTTACATGTGACCAGATACCAATGTGATTACCGATTATCAAATTATCTATTGGTAACTGATGAGTGATGATAGTCTACAGTAAAATTCCCTGGCTATCTTTTCAGACGATCTATGTAATGGTTGACCTTCTTGACTCGAACCAGTAAATAACATCTTAAGAAGATCGTTAAGCTGAAAATGAACATAAACATTTAATTGGACATAAAATAAACACAATCTGTGTCCCCACATCACTATTACATATTTCATACTGACATCATCAAAGCTTGTCCGTGTTCCCACTCTTTCGACACTCGAATTTAATAACTGGAATGGTTGTGCATTGCACAAGACTTGTTGTAGTAAAGATCGCTACGCAGTGTGCCGATTTTTTCGATTTGATTAATTGTTCTAATAGCATCATTTTCTAATAATTGCGGGTCATATATTAATGCGAAGCATACCGTGCAAGCTTTGAGTATAACTTAAAGAATACAATTCTATTCAGAGATCGACTATTAACTATTACAAAATGAGGCATTCGATCGAGAAGCTACTCCGATTTTATGTACATAAAATCATTGCCACTGGTTTAGTAGGTACATAAAAGTTCTAATAGTTTGTTTGAAATTTAAATTCAAGGCATCACATGTAATTTTTTTCTTCATTCATCCTCTCGATAATCGATAATAAAGATGGTGCTACTGTTAACCATTCAACTGCTTTGATAATGTTTCAAATAGGTATGTATTTTAAAATTTACAAAAATAAATATTGCAATCATACAATTTCACTAATAAGTCTCATGTAAATTAATTTTCATTTATATTTGTCTCTAAATTAATGCAAATAATTAAAGGGTCCAAAGAATTTCCGAAATTTTTCCGTGATTTTTGACTGACTGTATTTAGGTCAAAAATGGTGTATCGGGAAAAAAACAATGCAAACGTTATCTGCGGTAAAAATGTGAGAAAATCTCAAAAAAAATTTTTTTTTTTCATTTTAATCATGATTATGAAGTGTTTAAGCTCAAAAAACGTGACCCTTTAATTTTTTTGAAAAGTTTGACTGTTTGACACAAATAAACGGTTCTAGATCAAGTTGAAACTTCACAGGGTTCTTCTGGGTATATCGAACTGTAAAAGTCATGCTTAACATTAGTCATCTCGTGAATATTTATAATTTAGCAGTCAATTTTCTAAAAAAAAACATAAATTACCATTTTTTCCTGTTTTTTAAATTCGTGTAAAAGATGAAAAAAAAACATTTTCTGCCCTTCAATTCTCTGTACGACCATTTGTCGAAGAAATATCGATGATAGAATGCAAAAGGATCCTTTTCCATTAAAAGTCCGATATTTCGATGAAAAATGGTCGTATCGAAATTTAAAAAAAAGGAAATTGAAGCTGAATAAACAAGCTATCTATAAAAAAAATTTCCAAGTCCGTGGACTCAGAAAAAAAAAGAAAATTTGCAAATTTTTTTTGTAGCGCTATTTCTTAGAATGGCATGACAATCGTAGCTCCTAAAAAATTTCGACCGAAACATCTAAAAACTAGAAACTGAGAGCTTCAAAATCTTTTTTTTTTCATTCCTGATACGACCATTTTTCACCTAAATACAGTCTGTCAAAAATCACGGAAAAATTTCGGAAATTCTTTTTTGACCCTTTAATTGTTTGCACTAGTGTAAAGTTAGAGTTAAATGAATATTAAAAAATATATAATTTGAAAAAGATCTCAACAAATTTTTAATGAAATTAAGTAATTTTAAAATAATGATGATTGCACCAATACTCATGATAAATTTCAAAATCAATTATTTTCCAAGAAAGTGCAATGTTTCAAAATCGAACGATATTCTTTAAGAAAAGTGAAGAGAAATCTGTAAGTGCTTGGACCTAATGAATTTAAAAAAACATATTTTTATGTAACTTTTGAATACCATGTATCGAGACTAAATAATAGAAATGTCATATTCTTGAAACATTAATTAAGGAAAATAAATTTTCCTCGGAAACAGTCATTTGATACGTTTAAACAGTAATATACAAGCCCTAGAAAATCACTTCACGGTCAAATATAAACCAATGTCGCATCGTGGGGATGGTGCATGTCGATATATTCGATGGGATGTCTTCACTTGCCACATATTCACCAAATCTATTCACATTTGAGACGTCAGTAGTGAGTTACAGATGAAGAAAGAAAGGTTACTTATATTTGTTGTATTCCTCTCACTCTTATACGTACATAAAACATAAAAATCGAAAAACTATAAGTTTTTCACGATCCTGCTAGGAGACTAGCGGTTTAATTTTGAAACACATGCTGCCCGGTTGCACAGCGATCTTTTTAACATTCTTGGGCGTACTCCGCCGATCTCGGGAAATACCAGTGCACGTAGGTGCAAGCCGACTCCGGCGGTGCGACGTGTGGTGGTACGGCGTCACGGCTGAAGACCGCAGGAACCCATCCCTGTCATGAAAATCCTTAAGTGTCCGTTAGGAGGCACAGCGTAGCGATTATAAAGAGAAGCTTAAATGTCATGATGGGAGCGCTCGATATTTAGAGTAAGTGTCTCGCGATGAGTTTTATATTTATTTGGATCGTAAGAAGGGGGAGACGAAGCGCCAAAGGCGTCCGAGAGGGGAGTTAGAGAAGGGGTTATTGAAAATTGTTTAGTGCTTTTCCAAGAATAACAAATGTGAAGGGAGTGGTATTGGAAAATGTTTCTTCGTTATAACTAACAAATAAAAAGTAAAACTATTAAAACGAAAATTGCATTTAGTAGTTTTTTTTTAAGAAAAAAAATGCAAGAGAAACAACAAATATAGCAGAAAAAAGAAAATTTTATACAAAAGGAACACAAATATAGGGCTTCCCATCTCAACAAAGTAATTTTCCTTGTTTGAAATTGACAAAAGCTAACCAGAAAAATGTAAAACTTGGTTTAACAATTTAAAATATTTTGTTTTTTGGCAAACACGAAATTCATTTTTTTTAATATACTAAAAAGCTACCCTATAAACCGCAAGCAAGGAGGGATAAAGTAAATTTTACGTGTTGAATGATACAGTTTGTCCAAGCACCAAAATTAAAAAAAAAATTAAACGCATCGAAAACAACAACTTTTCGAACACTCACTTCTTTCTACCATTAAAATAACAGCTAACAAGCTGTCTCTAGATTAAAAAGTACCTAGTAACGTATGCGTTCGTTAACTCAACCAAGTATTTTGACAAATGCTCCAGTGGCGTATAATAAAAAATTTAAGAAATAATATATTAAAGACTAGGTTTTCGAAAAGAAAATAGTTGCTTTTGACGAAATAAATACATAAAAAATGAAATAAAATTTTGGTACTTATTTCAGGTTTATCCTGTGTATCATGTGGTTATAAAAAATATACGTTTGCTCCAGAATTTTAATGTCTTTTTAAGAAGCTGTTGAAAATACTTGGACATTTTTTTATGATTGATATAAAATGAGAATCAGAAGATTGAATATCGTTTAGAGGACTATTTTTTTCTTCCTCCAAAATAGCGGAGAAGCAAAGGGTTTTAAGGGTTTAATTTTTTTTACTTAAAAGAGTTGTTTTTGATGATAAGAGATTTCAAAAATCATTAGTGCCTTAGAATATTTTCAAATTTTACCGAGACATTTCTGGAATTAAAGTACATAATAAAAAAAATAATAAGAAAATTACTTTATAGGAAAAACTCCCCTTAAAATTCACCAAATAATACGAGGTTTCATTTTTGGTCACCATTTGCGAATCACCCTGTATATTAGCAACGTTTGAAATCAATTCACGGCACATTTGATTTTCGGAATATATATCGTCAAATTGCATACAGATGTTTGTGTGTATCGACTTTTGTACCTTTCAAAATGTTTTTCAATACAAATGAACTGTGAACGAAATAAGAACGCACTAATATTTCGTTTAGGTCAAAATATCCTAAAATTGTTCCATGAGTAACAAAGCTCAACAGAATATAGATTACTTGCGATATACAGATATATCTTCAGTTCCAAAGACGAGATTCCTAAAAATTGTTAAAAAAAAATCTTGGGAACTACAGTACACTATTAGCTCTTCCCTCACTTCTACCCCCAGCCAGGACAAAAGGAGGTCCCACAAAGCGCCTACACTGGCCGCATTTGCGGTCGGGGTAGACGACGGATGGGGCCCACCTACGAAGGCTGTCCAGGCCTACACAAGATGAGGCAGGATAAAGAGGGATAATCCCCCTCGATCCCAAATCATTGAGGCCAATTTCTAGCCATAGAATAATGGCGCACTTCTACGATTCTCAGCATGCCTCATCAAAGGAATTCCCAGTCCCCTTACATCATCCTGTTTCAAGGTCCATTGTTGTTCTACTTCCATCAGTTTTACTAGACCTTTACGTCAGCCAAAGGAATGCCACGATCTAGCACCGCCCTTAAGAGAGTCATTCACATCTTTAAGTTCGTGGCGTATTCTCCGTATTTAGTAGCTTTATCTTGATATTTATTTAAAATTTATTGATAATGGCCTGACTGACCTTTAAATTTAAGATTTTATATATCCGTTAATCAATATTTTAGATTATGTACCCGAAGAGCCCTCAGTTTTTAATACATATTCAAAAAAATACTATAAAAGATACCACAATTGATATTTTATTGATTGAAGAAACTAAAAAGTCTAAAACATACCTGGACAAGAAGTAGAAGAAAAAGTATGCGAACGATCAAGGAGAACAATCAAAACATTTGTTGTTCACTTAATTTCAAAAAACTATATTGTTTCGTTAAAGTTTACTTTTTATATTTAGCGTTTTAAACAAGAACAATATAACCAACCCCATATGAAGCAGCAGTTCCTCGCCTTACATTTGACAAGTGTGCGTAAATTTGCTGGAGTAGACGTATCTGTCAAACGTAAAGAAATGCCGTATCGTGTGGATGGTGTATATCGATATATTCGAAAGTGTTTCTTGAAATTTAACCAATACATTAACTCATTTTTTAAATAAATATTCTTTTGTCGAGATATCAAATCTGACTGATTTGTGAGAGGTAAGATTTGTTACTAAAAAAATAGTGGCCCACTAGACGTAAACGTTGGGCAATTTTACCCAATAGGGCAGTAAAGTGCATAATTAAATGATTCCTAACGATCTCACACATCTGATGTGATGTACCGCACGAGGGAAAGTGTGGCATTTCGATTTTTGCGGTTGATCCCTAATGTCCTTACATTAGCGAATCGCTGTCGGTTATCCGCTAGCTGTGAGAACATACATCATCCTAATGAACCCATTAATCACGGGGGAATAATTAATTTATAATACGATGGCCGTTTGAATGCATTGTTTAAGTTATGAGTGCCAATTACCGCAACAGAGTTGGCTGGTCTTTTTTCTCTGGTTTCGCTGTTGTTTCGATTGCATGTGCATGAAATGAAAGTATCAGCGCATCTCGTCAAATTTCAGGATGAATGTAGAACGCCAGTGCGAAGTCTTCGTAAGTTTTCGAGGTGTGGCTGTATTTTATTCATTATTAGGTGTCTATTTTTAATATCATTATGTAACGTAATCGTGGGGATTTAATAAAATTTAAAATTGCAAATACAAAACAGAGTTTACGCGGGATGATTACGTAAAAGTTAATTTTGTTGGTCATCTTTTAAACATAATTTATTTCGGAAAATTCGTTTGGCCAAACATACAGGGTGACTAACCAAAACTAACAACACCTAAATTTGAAAAAAAAATTATGACCACTTACGTCAAATAGAGAAAATAAAGCGAACAAAAATTTGTGGAGAATACACTGACAAAAGTATTAGAAATACAGTCCAACGCATAGAATCAATCATTTTTACATTTGCAGTTTTTTAAATATAGCACGAAAACGAAGCAAAATTTCGATATAGTTCATAGGAAAAATTTTATAGAGAATTAAATTTCCCATCGAAATGGCTTTAAAAATGTTAAAAGATTATGCAAAAAATCTGATTAAATAAGATTTTTTTTTTTTTACTTTTTTGACTCTAATTTATGTTAAAAACGACGAAAATCTAAAAAGTATTTAAGTTTGACCGGTTATAACTCAGTCAATATACTTTTCATACTTTACAGATCCAAATTACAATATTGCGGCATCCTCCACTGCATGTAACAACCATGATATCCAAAATTTTTTCCCATTCGAACATGAATCCTAAGATGCAACGCACGACCGAGGAACATAAACGAAAATGAACCAATTAGCCTTCTAACCATATAAAGCATATCGTAATATTTTGCAAATTGTTTTCTAAATACGTACAACATTGCCAAAGACCGACCTGATATTTGCCGAAGATATAATGCGCCATAAATTATTAAGAGGAGATTACCCTTAAATTATAGACAGAAATTACCTGCATTACATGTACACCAAAGCTGTCAAATTAGTTTGACTGGCTTTTACCTTATAAGCTTTGCTGTATGCCTCAGTTGAATGCAGCTTATTTGAACATTTAACAAGTTAAAAGCATCAATCAAAATCCATGGTTACATAATATGACTCTAAACGGTAAAAGATCCCCGATTGTTAATTAACTCTAATAGTTAAACGAAAATTAAATAGGCTCTACTGGAAAAATGAATAAAAGGGACGTGAACGGAAAATAATGTAAATAATCCTTTGGAAGTTCGTAGTATTCGTTAAATGATAATACTTATAAAAGTAAATTAAAAATAATCTTATTTAATATCTTAAATAATTTAATAAACTAGTTTTTTTTTTAATAAACTATTTTTTTGTATATCTGTAAATTATTTTCAATTGGTGTAGTAGTGTTACGTTTTTTATCAGTCTCAACCTCGGTGTCAACGCTATGGTGGAATATCTCTAATTTATTTGAGGACCTTTTAAAGGACAAATAGGATAACACCTAAATGTGCATATAAGTTTGACGTAAGGAGAAACATTAATTCATATAATCAGTCACTGGGAATGAATGAAAACGATTTATCTGCGGGCAAGTTCGCGTCACAAACATAAAAATCAACAAACGGACGACAATGACAATGACTTTCTCATTTTTAAAACAAACAGTAGCTTAAGTGTAACCTTAACCTGGTAGATGTTGCACATTTATCATTAACTGATTATAATATCAATTTAATATGAATAAATAAATATCTCCGAGCCTGTGTTAATTTATTAGACAATTCCAGTATACAATTTAAGATTTTTTCCTACTTAATAATCACGACTATAAGGAATCGTGAATATTAATAAATGAATATATTATGCGTGAAATTATTTCATGCGTGTTGTTTGAAAATTGTCTTAACCGTGCTCGTTTGTATTTCGTTTTAATTTCTAATAGGAATTTGCATAATTCTTAGCATGGTTGAAGAATCTTGAAGCAAGATGCTTTTACTTTTACCTAAATCGGAGTAAATGTCCTCATTCTTGAGTGACCCCACCCTATTCTGTAGTTGTTGTGCGTTGTCTTTGTCTATTCACATCGTTTGATTACAATAATTGAAAACAATAATATGTATATTATGTCTCGATTAATATTTGGTTAAATAAACGGATAGTTAGAATGCTACCTATACTTACGTATCTGTAACGTACAATATAGTGTTATAAATTCTTGTGAAATGGTAATTTTCTTACTTGTATTCACTTATTCTGCTTCGCTTCTTCTTCTTTGTATCCTATTTCTATCTTTCTATCTATCTATTCTTTGTATCTATTTTCTTCTTTATTGTCTGGGCGCCAGGTCACATAGTTGTTAATTTAATTCAAATTTTGTTTGTTATGTTCACAGAGAAAGTCTTTGTTTGAGAAAAAAATTTAATTTAAGATTCAAGCAAATTTTTAACTAATATGAGTAGTATGAATACTACCTCTGATTAATGAATTTTAGATACTTAATCTTGAGAATCACTTTTTTTCTTTTTACGTCCCACTATTTTCTTTTAAATCACTTTCTAATTATAGTAATCTAAATTTTTATTACCAATTACATTTTCAGTTTCGAATATTCTTTATTACATTATATTTCTTTAAATTTTGTTTGAAATTCATTTTTTACGAAAATTTTTAATTGATCATATTCTAATTTTTTTTTATTTTATGTTTTCTTTCTCAATTTCAACCATCTACTGTACTCCTATTGGTCACACTTATTCAACTTATAATTTATTACTTTAAAGTTAATTTTACCAATTTTATTTTCCCGCAAATTTGCCTTTCTCTTTGATATTTTAAAATCTTTGCCCCAACTCATTCTATTAGACACAGTCAATTTATTCGTCAGATCAGTTACCCAATTTTTTTAATGGAGACCTAAAGTGTAGGAAGGTTAGATTGCGTTTTTCATCAAAATAACCAAAGATCTAACGCATAATTTTATATACATTTGTATGAATGTAGATGTTTTAACATTAATATTGAAAAGAAGACAGAAATTTTCATATTTTACTGAATCCATCCAAATTTTTATTAGAAGACAATTAACTTTTTGATTCACCTTGACAGCCTAAATTATTTTCAGTTTGTAATACTCGACTTGCCGATGACAAAATCGTCCTTGTGTAGACGTTTGTGTGTTTGGATGTTGCCGCAAATAATTACGTTACATTTTAAACAATTACCTTACATTACTCGTAAAAAGATATCGATCTATTGAGACAACAGATTGAATTAAAAATGTTTCCCTTGACCTCATTAATCTGTCCCTACTTTATGTTTTACATGGAGAAACACATTTAAAATTCGGTTGTACCCTGACAATCTACATGACACAACAATGTTCGTTGAAATATTGTGGTATTGTACCATATTTAGTCAAGATTATTAATGATCGAGTGTAGGAAATTAGTAAATTTATGCTGCATGGGAAACGTATTTTATACATCACTTGTTCTGTAAGCAATTGTAACTGTTACATCTTTAAATAAAGAAATTAAATTTAAAAATAAAAAAAGAGTGTTAATTTAAAAATTTACTGTAGCCGTCCTAATGAACCGATTTCAATTTTTCAAAAACCATTTGAAAGGTTGAGCGGTCTTTTCTATGTGAAAAAATTTTCAAGTACCTAGACGATTTATTTGAGGCTGTGCAACATTTTGAAAATTCGAAAAATTTTTTTAAAAAAATTATTTTGCGAAAACTATCGAGCCGATTTTAATGAAATTTGGTGTGTTGTTTTATTATAATCTATAGTTATTTTTTGCCAAAATTAGAATGCCCTCAGAGCAATTAAAATATTTTTTAAAAAAATATCCAAAAACTTGATTATTTTGCCTTTTTTTCATCAATTATTGCCATTTTGCAACATCGGTAATAAATTTAAACATTTTTAACTTACAGTATATTGGGTAAAATTCAATTCTAAAACTTTTTTTTCCTTTTCAATATTCTTCCAAAATGCATAGGTTCCAAGATATAAGTAAAAAACTCGGATAAAATAGATATTTTTAAAAATTTTTTAAATATTTTTGCAATTTTGTAAATGTTCCGGACCTCGCCCAGATCTAGGGATCTACACTTTTATTATGTGACTTGTACTGAAGGTATTCCAGCAAAAATTAGCTTGCCCCCTCTTACATCCAAGTGGGATTTTTCGACAGATCCTCCCTGATCTAAAGATAGTTTATGTCATGTTAAGTAACACAGGACCTTATACCGCTCGTTAAAACATAAAATACAGTTCCCATCGATATCTAGCTTCAGGCTAGAACTACTTAAAACAGTTAGGTACCGCCTATGCAATCATGATATGCAAGTGACCTTCTTAAAAAAAAAATTACAAACATAATTTAAAATCGCATCACTTCTGACCACCAAACACTTGTTCATTTTTTCATTGACAGTGAATTACTGAAGAAATAACAATGTAACATTGGTTTAGGAACAAAAGGTGCGTCGACTGACCTTTTATTATATATGTTATTAATTTGAAACTGATGTACTTTGAATTTAATATACCTTCCTTAAATACCTAATGATTCAATGATGCTTTCCCGTGAATCGGCATACAAACAATCTAAGATACAAGGAAAAACTTTCATTTAAGTATAATATTTTCTAAAACTCAATCGGTAGTTAAGTTATGACTAGCGCATTCGCCATTTTTATGAATAATATGAGAATACAACTAAAAACCGAATCGTGAAATTCATAGCTGTTATTACTTAAATCCTAAAACAATCGTTGATTATCCGTTGCATATGATTTGAATTAATTATTTGATCGTAGAATGAAAAGTGGAGTAAAATAAACATTAACAGGGAAAGGACGGTGTAAATGTCAAACGTTCTCGAACGTGAAAAAAATGAGCTACTTAAATGTGAACGACGTAATAAAGTAGGCAATGCCTAATAAAAAACTGACATTTACTTCGTATAAGACATTTTTAAGGTGGACTCCACTTACTCATCTTTTGCAAATTCTTGAATAAATCATTACTGATTTAATACGTGTAGATAGTATAACATTAATTCTCCATTCATTTATTCGATTTAGAGGCTTCTTCAGTGGTGACAAGAGCGGAATAAATACATATTATTTCTATAAAAAATTAATCGGAATCAAATTAAATATAAAATCCTTCTAAGAAGCAATATAATTTATATATATGCAGACATGTTACTGAAACAAAATGATCACTTGTTTCGTATAAAAAAAACTAATTTTATAGATTTAAAAAAATTAAAATTAAAACAGATAAAACATTTTTAAATAATTTTTTAAAAATAATTTGGAATTAAGTTAGCAACAGATTGGTCTACTTTAGCCGTTTTTTGCTTTTTACACTACTGGAAAAAATGAAAGAAACAAAAAATTTTCACGAATATTTTCGTGATTTTCGAAAGGCTGTGTGTCAGTAAAAAATGGTCGTATCAAGATAAAGAAAAAAACAATTTGAAGCTTTAAGTCTCCAGTTTCAAGATCTTTAGACAAAAATTATTTGGAGCTACGGTTATCGAGCAATAAAAAAAATACCCCGAGAAAAAAAATTTTCACAATTTTTTATAGGAAAAGAAAAAAATACAAAAAATTACTTTTTACAGTTTTTTAGAAAATCTACCACTAATTTACAAATATTTACGAAAAGTCTAATGTTGAGAGAAATTTTTACAGCTCAATGTACACACAATAACCCTGTAAATTGACCTCGAAATTGACATGTTGATGCAACAAACCGTTTTTCTGTTCCAAGTCATCAGTCCAAGATTTAGAAAAAAATAAAAGAAAACGTTTATTACTCCTAAAGATTGGGTAATCATTATCAACATGAAAAAGAAGAATTTTTCTCAACTTTTCCCACAGTTTTGCTCTAGATATAGTTTGTTTAAATTTAAGAAAATTTGGTACATTTTTTCTCGAGATATTTCTTTTGATTGCTCGATAATCGCAGCTCAAAAAAACGTTTTTCGTGTAAAAGATCTGAAACTAGAAACTTAAAGCTTCAAAATGCTTCTTTGTTTATTTTGATACCACTATTTTTCATTAAGATTCATCCTGAAAATCACCAAAAAATTCATGAAAATTTTTTGTAGGTTATGAGATTCGGAACACTCGTCATCAAAATTACCCACCCGATGTTAGAATGACTTCGGGATATTCTACATACAGGGTGGGCCATTAGTGTGAGAAAGTAAAACTCCCTTATTATTCATAATACAGAAAAAAAATTTATATAAAAGTTGTACAGAATCAAAAAACCTAAACTACAAAATTAATTTGAAACATACAGGGCGATGAGTAAAAACGGGACACGCCAAATATCACATTTTTTTAATGGGACACCCTGTATATTTTTAAACAATTGAATTTCCGAGAAAATTCTATATATGGCAATATGAACAGTTTATCATTTTAGTGCGGGGTTGCCAAATTATGTAGAATATTCTTTGAATTTTGGAAAAAATGTGACCACGAAAAAGTTGTAGTAACTTTCAGCTACTAACACTTACAACAAAATAATTAGATAGAGTTATAGGCAAATGTTAGACAAAGGCTCCTAAATATAGAAGCTAATAAGCTAATATCGATATTTTATACATGGCATTTTTTATAATACGATCATTTTTAGAAAGTTATATGTCGAAAATTGTTAGTTTTTAAGATATGGCAATATTTCTGAAAAAACTTAATTTGTATTATTTTATAGAATACTTACCACAAATAAATATTAACTAATAAAATTAACTCAAAATGGAATGATAAATTATGAACAGACAAGTTGACACAATGTGACAGTTTTTTCCAAAGCTTTTTTCGTGCGACCGAAAATAATAAAAATTAGGTTTTTCCAGAAATGTTGCTATTTCTTAAAAACTAACAACTTTAGGTGCAGAACATACTTAATAAAAGTTGAAGTGGACTGTTAAGTAAATAAAATAAAACAGTAAAATACAGGGTGTTCCATTTGAAAAATTTTAGAAAATCAAGTTTGAACTTTCTAAAAATTATCGTATTATAAAAAATGCCCTGTATAAAATATCGATATTAGCTAATATAGAAGTCTTTACCTAACATTTGCCTATAACTCTGTTAAATATTTTTGCTCCTAGTGTCAGTAGTTGAAAGTTAATACAACTTCTTCGAGATCAAATTTTTCCCAAAATTCGAAGAATTTTCTACATAACTTGGCAACCCCGCACTAAAATATTAAACTGTTTATATTGACATGTAAAAAATTTTCTCAGAAACCCATGTTTAAAATATACAGGGTGTTCTATTAAAAAAATGTAATATTTGGCGTGTTCCGTTTTTACTCATCACCCTATATATTTCAAATTTATTTTGACCTTCAAATTTTTTGATTCTGTACAACTTTTATATAAACTTTTTTTCTGTATTATGAATAAAAAGGGAGTTATTTTACTTTCTCACACTAATGGTCCACCCTTTCTAAATAGACATCATTTTTACACACTTTTTTGAAAGACGAAACATTCATTACTTTGTCTACAAGTCATGTAACTTGAAAAAGTGGCATAAAAGTTACTTTTTCCTATTCCTTATTGTAAAAAAAAACTGTCTGTAGGGATTATTTTTTTAAGAATAACAAAAAATGAAGTTATCTCACTGAAGAATTGGAACACATTTCCGACAATCATTTAGGGCTATCCAACATAGAAAAAAGTAGCTAAAATCTGTAAATAAATAAAAAAGTTGTGGGGGTGGCCAGTCCTTAAATAAAACACACTGTAGCAAACTGTATCACTTTGAGTTGATCAGAAGTTTTTGGACACTTACTTGATTTTTTTCTTAATATAGACTGAGGGTTAAATCTTTA
Source organism: Anoplophora glabripennis (assembly GCF_000390285.2). Classification (NCBI taxonomy): domain Eukaryota; kingdom Metazoa; phylum Arthropoda; class Insecta; order Coleoptera; family Cerambycidae; genus Anoplophora; species Anoplophora glabripennis. The sequence goes on along the minus strand of NW_019416376.1, from coordinate 881,011 downwards.
ACCTTATCTAAGTCGCACTTTATGGGTTTGTGAGATTCCAATGCAGAAACGGTGCCTCGCCAGCACCAAAGCTAACGAGAAACCTAAGAAAATGCAAATTATCATTGTCCCACCGCGAATGCAGCGGTCCACACCCGCATCACTTATCCGACGACATAGGAATGCGCCCATCCCGACGGTCGCTTCCTAAAAATCGTCGATCTAGGCATGCCACGCAATCAACCTTGATGATTTATGGGCTGGTGATCTGATCTGGATCACAGAAAATGGCAGGCGGATTCCGCCGTTTGTAAATGCCGAGGCTCATCATTACGGAGGACCATGGAGGGGCGCTGGTGCATTTGCAGGTGCAAGACGGACCATCCTGCTTGTATAAATAATTGTAACACGATTACATCTGCATTAGAACACTTTACATCATGAAATTAGTAAGTAGTCCATTTTTCAGTAAGTTTGTGCTGGTGTTTAGGTTTTATAGTTCCGTTTTTCCTCTCTGGTAAGAATATTGATTTCGATTCCGTATTCACAACGCCCAATATATATCTTAAGGGATGAAAATAATAAATAGTAATGGATATAACTCTAAAAAAATCGAACCAAGCATATTTTTTTTTTTAATATAACCTGCTACTTAAAATATTCTTATTTGAATTAACATTTAATCAAAAAAATAATTAATTTTAAAGCGATTATAATATTTCCTTTAAATTACAATGTATTAAATATCAAATATTGCTGTAAACTTTTACTTAAAGGAAATCCTTATTTATCCGGAAATTTTCATGGTGACTGTTTTAAAACTTTCGAGAACAGGAAGGTGAATAACCTCGCGGTAAGTTGGTATATTATAGCAATGCAATTGGACCAAATATAACGTATATTTGGTATTCAGTGCTCAAATGGTAGATGTTACAAATCTAGTAGTGACGGAAATCATATATTTACTTGTACTGTATTTTATTTTCTCTGAATTCGTCTTCAATTCATAAAATATGCTCTGCAATTTCTAGCAGACCTTTCACTGAACGTGGGAAATCATTTACTCTTGAGTTTAGTATGTATGTGTTCATAAAATTTACATATAAGGAATATATGTATAATACTTATCCGAAATTAACTGAAAATGTATGTTTGCTCTTCCTATTTATCCACTTGGACAGCAACGGGAAAGAAATGCGCGAGTAGATAGTAAGAGCTTAAAGCATTTATTTAAAATTTGTCTGTTCGTAGTTTGAAGAAAAATGCATATAAAGCGCGTCCAAAATAGAAAATTGTAAAAGCGGTTATATGATTTTTACTATTTGTTGCTTTAGGTACGAAATGTAATGTCTGAAGTCTATAACAAAATGTAAATTGGAACAGTATATCACATTGCATTTTGTGTCTATATATTTTTCATATTTTTGAGATTCTTCTATTACGTCTTTAACAAACCGCTCGAAATCTAAAGAATTCGAACAACTGTTCGAATTCTTAACGTTTTGCTATATGTGCTGTTGATATCTTCAGAAGGAATCGAAAGTTTACTCCTGACGAAACTCCACGAAGAGTAACGTAAATTATAAATCCTTTGATCAAATCAAAGTTTAACATCCCCTGTAACTTCATTTTCCCACGTGTCTTGTATTATTATCCTTGAATCTGTAGCTAAATGCTATTTCCTCTATCCTCATATTATTCCTTCCATTCTTCTTCATCGACAATTTCCACCACCAAAGAAATCTATTAGTGTCTAGGTACTTTAAACTGATTGTAGTTCAAGAAATATTTATCAATAATGTACAAAACTGTCTAGTATATACGGAAAGTCCCCATGTTTCATCGGCAGTTACGTGAGAGCGATAAAGTCAGTCCGAGAAATCCGTGCGATAGAGAAAGATGGCTATAATGAAGGCGTCTAATAGTCACCGCCCTTCGACAAATAAGAAGTGGATATTATTTGTGGAAGGGCGAAAAGGGCGGTGACTATGAGACGCCTTAATTATAGCCATCCTTCTCTATCGCATGGATTTCTATGGCTTACTTTATCGCTCTCACAGAACTTTAGATAGACCATCGGTACTTTCCTACCCTGTATAATAAACTCTAAGTATTATTATTATTTTTGCAGGTCATTTTCACCACCTTGGTAGGTGTAGCGATCAGCGCCCGCCTAGACTCATATCTACCTCCTTTGGGTGGCGGATTCGGTAGAGGAGGCGGATTCGGCGGCGGCGGCGGCGGCGGCGGAGGTGGGGGCGGTTTTGGAGGTGGTTTTGGCGGGGGCGGTTACAGTGGGGGCCCACAAATCCCAATTCTAAGGTAAGGAAAGGATTATCTAAGGCTCGTGTGTGGTTATTACCCAAAATAGTAATAAATATATGTATATTCGTATAAAAAATAAATAAAATACGATTATACTCGGTTCCAGACTGGACAACAACCCCAACCAAGGCGACGGCAGCTACAGCTACGCCTACGAGACCGGCAACGGCATCGCGGCCCAGGAGAGGGGCTTTTTGAAAGGCGTCGGACCGGAGGGAGCCCAGGAGGCAGACGGATCCTTCTCTTATACGGCGCCCGATGGCCAGAGGATAAGCTTGCAGTATGTGGCAGACGAGAACGGTTTCAGGCCGGTTGGATCGCACTTGCCCACACCCCCGCCTATACCGGATGCAATCCTCAGGTATTTGTTAAAAAATCGATAAAAAAAGTTGCGGAAGTAGGGATGTCGACGTTAATAATATTCACTCGTTTAAGATGAGAGTATCAGCGGCGCAAAATACAGAAAAATTGATGTAGTTTCAAAGTTAGGATTTTTAAACACGGAAGAAGTCAATAACAATCATACGCTGTTAGAAACTACTATGTTTTGCAATTAATTTGTCACATTTGAAATAAAAAATAAGGAAAACGAATAATATTCCCCCTAAGTGTAATCTTTACGTATATGTCATTGCAATCAAATAAAATGTTAGTTCATTTTTTTAGAGAAGAGAGATAGATATAAAAATATGTCAGTACATTTCTTGCTGTTTTTTTGCGAGTCGTTCTCAGTTGTCCTGTTATTTATTATCATGACATCTGCCAGTGTCGCAGGACAGGGAGTTTTGGGACATCTTTTTAAAACTTATTTAAAAAATGTATTTATTGCTTATTTATTTGTTTACCTTTTTTATTATTGACAATTATTATTATTTAATTATTATCTGCTGTTTGATGTAAAACTGAACCATTAAGCCATACAGCTTTCTCTCGAGTTTTCTATTAGTTAAATTTTTGGTAAGATCAACCGTTTTTAAGTACATTTAGTTTTAAATCCCGGACTTATTGTTCTAATTTTTCCAATAAACGAGAATCAAAAGGATTTTGTCAGTAAAAAATGAATACGAATCTAAAATTTTATCGCCCTGTATCTTGGTAAGATCAAAAAACGTCTCACATCGACTATAACTTTATGTCACATTTTTATGGAATCGCTTACATAATGATTTTTTAAATGAATTTGTAAGATCTATACCTACATCAAACAACCAAGAAGCAATATTTTGAATGTTGTGCAAGAAACTATCATCTCGCTGAATATAGCTAAAACAGTCCATTGTTGTAAATAAGGATACAAAAATTCTATCACCGTTTTTTCAAATACCTGAGATCTTTACCTTTTACAATCACATATTAGAAAAATCAAAATTACGCTTCATATAAAGAAACTTGTTTCGATTAATAGATATATTTCAAGATGTATGGCGGTGTCGCAACAGACTAGCTCTTCTTATTGACGAGGATTCTTATGAAACCAATCAGTGTAGCAATTAGCAAGTAGATATGAAATAAAAGTAAATTATATGGTAAACCGAATTTCACAATCAAAGCACTCTCTTAGCTTCCATATTCGTGCCATAAAAACGTCGAGACCAACTTTCAGGCTTCACTTTTCCCACCAAAATAAACAAAAAAAAAAACAATTAATGATTTTTCCTAAAACTGTTATTTAAAGGCTTTAAATTTTCAAACTTTCTGTAATACCTGATTGTTAAACAGTTAGAGCGAAATAATTTACTTTTATGGTCCGCTACTGACAAGCACCTGACAGGGTTTTGAACTTTCAATCATAAATCGTTGATTCTACTACTTAAATAAAACTCAAGGGACAAAAATGTTTTGATTGGAAATAATCCCACCAGATTTGCAATTAGAAATTTCTCCGTAACGTGTCAGTAATAAATTTTTTGATAATTAAAATTCCTCTAACTTTCATTGCCGACGCCACTGATCAGTATGTTCAAACCCTGACTGAATTCACAGACGAGACAAGCTTGTTTATTACATGTACTTTTCAGATCTCTTGAACAAAACAGGCTAGGAGGCGGCGGTGGTTACACAGACGACGGAGACGACGGCCAATATCGACCTGGAGGCGGCGGTGGAGGTGGTGGATTTAGAGGATATCGGTACTAAACAGATCTCGTTTACAGTTTAATTAGCCAGTACGCCACAATATGAATAGATTTTTTAATAATGATTATAATTATTAGTGCTCTATCTGATGGATGACAGATTATGTTTAAGAACCTAGGTATATCTTTATAATTTATTATTACATATCACTTACTGTAACTCTGTAATTGCTGTGAATTGAATATTTTCATAATATATTATATGATTATGAAACTGTACTATTTCCATGGTGTTTTATCTGCCCACGATCTCTTCCCAATTCCCATCTATTATTTTCGTTCGCAATGGAGGCAAGTCTTGCATTATTAAACGTAGTCAAATTAGCACCTTACAGGGTAGCTGACGAAAAGTTGAATATTTTGGATGTTCGAACTGATTTTAATTATTATAGGTACTGATGACAATACTTTGACCTATACACGATTTTGAGTAGATAGGCAATTTAAATATGTAGTTCATTTCATTTTACATTTACTAAATATTCCCCGTCGAAACATGTCGACAAAATATAACAATCTGCATCATTTTAAAATAGGCAATGCCTAAATATTTTTCAAAAAAAATAGGTATCCCCTTTCCCAATTTTCTTATTTTATAAAAAAAATTATAAAACAGCTGCATATTTTTTTACACTTTTTAACAGAATATGATAACACCTTGTATTTTGACCTTCTGAAGACCAGCAGCCCAAAATCTGTGAAAATCCCTATTTTTTGTTAAAATATTTAAGATTTTGAAATTTAAGTACACAAACGTTAATAGAGTCAACATAAAAACTTTTTATTAATAGGTGTTTAAAATCAATAATTAAACGTTATCTATTTATAAACAATTATAACAAACGTGTTTATTTATTTTCGTGTTCTTTTAAAAATTATTTTATCAATGCTATTTTTTGTTGCAAAGTATTTTTTTTATTTAAATAATAGTATCTTTATGAATTTCTATCCAATTTAAAAAGAGTCGCACATCTTATGAATATTGCTGTCAAATTTTCAGCTGAGAAACACTATTTAGATGCAAAAAATATTAGATTTGCGTTACAATACAGCCAAACCCAAACAAACCCAAAATTTCATTCAATCATTCCAAGGAACAAAATATTATTTTGTAAACTAGAATACTTCTTACCTAATATATTTCCATTGCTCCTTAGAATGATTGAATGAAATTTTTGGGTCCCTATATTGTATCGCAAATTTAATTTTTCTTTTGCATCTAAATAGTGTTTCTCAGGTGAAAATTTGACATCAATAATAATCATAAGATGTGCGACTCTTTTTAAATAGAATAGAAATTCATAAAGATACTATTATTTAAATAAAAAAAATACTTTGCAACAAAAAAAAAACATTGATAAAATAATTTTGAAACAATTTTTAAAAGAACACGAAAATAAATAAAAACGTTTGTTATCATTGTTTATAAATAGACAACGTTTACTTATTGATTTTAAACACCTATTAATAATTAAAAAGTATTAATATTAATTTAAAATAAGTAAAAAAGGGTATACAAAAATCGGTACTTATAATGATTTATAGAGAAAAATTTTGTTTTAAATTTCAAAAATCAAAAAAAAAATAGTAATTATGGAGGGCCCACGACCGGACCGGTCCTAAAAGTTGTTAAAAGAATAGTAGTTTGAAATAGAAAATTTTCACAAAAATCGAAAGATACACTTTCAAAAACACGATTTAAAATTTTAAACTTAAAAATCTTAATCAAAAACACTTTGAATATTTCTTTTGTATTTTTATCTGTAAAGGCCATCTAAAAACAAATATTTTTATAAAAAAAAAGCTTTAATTTGGACCATTATTAAGAAAGTTATGATCAAAAAACCAAAAAAAGAGCGTTTTTTTGAAAATTTTATACCTTTTGAACAAGTAATCAAATCTGAAAATTTACCAGAAAGGCTTTTTTGAGGGGTACTAAAAAATATAAAAAAATTAAGGAAATCGAAAATTTAAATTTTTCGAACCGTCCGATTTGGCGTGGAACGCCCCATATATAATAGAAATATAAATAGTCTAGCTAGTGAAATACCGCTACTCCATCATGCTTTTTTATTATGTTTACTTTCTTAAGGTACTTTTTTATTGCAGTGGCAACCTGTTAAATAACGTTTTTTGTCTTGTACTGCATTTCGGCAACAAAGAACTTTATCATATCAGCTAAACACGTCGGATACAAATATCAAGGGTGCTACCGAGCTGGTAGGCGGCGACATTAAATAACAGTTGATAATAAAAATAAATTGTAATCAGCTAAAATTAATGGTATCCATTATAACCGCTTTGATCTAATCGGTCCCAGCATTATTAACCTATTATAATTGTAACTAATATTCAATTCATTATAAAAATATAAGTTATGCACAATAATTACATGCTATACAAACGACTAAACTCACTTTTGGCGTTGGTCTGTTGATTCCATCCACTTTTTTCAGTCGCAAGTTTTCGCAATGGTCACTTTTCACAAACACAACACCATTATTGTCACCTCATAATCACTCTATATTATAATTATGCAGTTAATGAATTTATGTGACACGGACACGTAAAAATTTCGTATTTTAAAATTTTTTGGCAAAGACCGACAAACAACAAAACGGGCACCCGTAGAAAGTAATGCCAACTTAAAAAAAAAACTATTTGAATTTATTACAACCATAGATTACAACTGTTGTTGTTCAAAATGTTTTAAATCTAATTGTAAATCATAAGTGGGCTAGTCTATAGTAAGATATAGTAATTATTTTATTCCAAAGATCTACAAACAACGCATTAGACATTAGACAACCGTAAAAAATAATGCCAATCTTTAAAAAAAACTATTTGAAATTATTGAGTTATTGTTCAAAATGTTTTAAATTTAAATCATAAGTGGGCTATACTATATATAGTCTATACTAAAACCACAGAACATGACAATAAGAAGTATATCTTTTTGTCGGCACCTTTGATCTTGCTATTACATATTAATTGACCTTGAATGAGGTATTTAGAAACATTTGCGCCATAAAACATATAAATGTGCGCCTTGCACATACCCGTATTTAAAAATTTGAAGGTTGCAAACGAGCATTTATTAAGAATTGAAAATATTATTAAAAATTTTAATAGAATTCTTTTTTTTTTCGAAAGTAGGAGGTGAGAGTTAGCATCTGCGATAATACCCCCGAAACCTGATACATATTTTTCATTATCAAACTGTTAAAAATATGAATTTATAAGTATTTTTAATATTGTAACTTGTAAGGCTGGCAGAACTGAGTTAGTGACATTGTGTTTTAATAAGTTGGCGACAAGAAAAGGTTTTGTTTTGTTTAAAAATAAATAATAACAGAAGATAGTCTGTACTCTGTAGAGAAAATAAAAAATACAGTTTTGTAGAAGTTGTGAATATAGTTTTATTCCTAGATAAACGTTTTAAAAGTGAACAACAGAAGGGAAATTAAAATATTTTTAACACAAACAATGGATGCAGTTAGATTGTTTTAATTTTTTATGAAATTAAATTTTTTGTTGCTGCGTTGTCAAGCTACGCTCAAATAAGTCGAGTCGAGGTAAGGAAGGACTGACGGAAGCCCATAAATGCCATAAATTTTGACGTTTGTAGGCCATTTAAGGTCCTGGGGGCATTGTGGTCGACACCCTCAGTTTTCAGAGAGAAATTACGTATTTATCATTTTTATTTATGACATATATTACTTTTGTTACCTTACTGTAACAGTTTAAGTGAAAATTTGCCTTTTTTAGTCATACTTAGATCTGACGATGTCGATTGCACTATTGCGCTGTCCTCTAGACACTGATGGCCTAACTTTCCCGAAACTGGGCAATAGCCTCAATAACCATGAGATATTCTTATTTATATGGAATCAGTCCACTGATATTTGTCATCCTCTTAGTCCATTAAAAAATTTCATGTATGTTTTTCAAAAATTACTTTTAAACTTCCACCTTATCGTATTCAAACCAAATTCGGGTGAATTAAAAAACGAAACGTACTGTACACTTATTTATTAAAGGTTTAAAATTAAATAAAATAGAAGAAAAGTAATAAAATATGTTTATAACTTTAACATAATTTAATGTAATTAACCTTATTGCACAATTCCTTGAAGTCTGCCAGCTAAGACCCTCTCGAAATGTGTCCCATCCCAATACACTTTTCCGCACTCCTCGCAGATGTAGAAAAAGTCATATTTGTCGATCAACGGCTTGGGAACGGCCTTCACCTGAATTTTCTGTCCCGTTCTCGTCTGACAAAGGCCCACGTCCACTTTTTCATCCGGATCTACGAAGTTTAAAAAAAATTAAATTATTTATATTAACCCCTTTTTATAACGGGTTGCTATTAGTATCTCTTAAATGTGGGAAAGTAAGTACTTACATAGTTCCCACTTCCTATTTACCGCATGCGACGGCGTGGCTTCCTCGTAATCGTCTTCGCTTGAAAAACCAGTGGCTTCGTCCTCGTAATAGTCAGCCGGCGGGGGGCAAGTGTCTGCCTCGGAAGATTTAATTAAAGCGTCCATTGTGGATCGGGAAACTTTCACGAAACTGTTCCCATTGCAAGCCTGAAAGACAGAATATTGTTGCAAAAGTTTCGGCAATTTAGACAGTTTCGTATGACTCCTAACCTGGCATCTACTGAACACATGATGTTTGGTTACAATGACCTTGTAGTAATCCAGGACTTCTCTTATTTGTTCGTCAACGTCATCACTGATTATTTTAAGGCAGTATCCAGACGGAACGTATCCATTTAGCTGGAAGCGAGATTGACTGTACTCTAGTATATTAAACAAAATCGTCCAAAAAAAAACATCCATTGTAGTTAACAGAAAAGAAACAATACAATGAATATCAACTAAAACTCCGGGGAAAAAGTCCAGGAGAAAATTCGGGGAATAATTCCGTTGGAAGTCTGGGGGAAAACTCCGGGGGAAAAGTCTGGAGAAACTCCAGGGAAAGTGTCCGGGACTAAGTCTGGAGAATATTTCCGGTGCTTGATAGCTGACTTAATATACTTAATTTAAAAAAGCAAAAATAAGTTAAAAATGGTCCGTATTTAGAATAAAATAGGATTCTTTTCTTAGAATCCCCACAATGAGTTACAACAGTGACTTTATAATCAAATGTAGTAAATGTCGTTAAATATATCATCAAAATCGGAAATATTTTATAAAATATCTATAAAGGAATAATCGAAACTTAACCCGAAACATCCTGTATAAAGATAGCACGCGACAAACAAGCAGAGACTCGTCTTTGTTTTTGTTTTTAAGTGCTTTTTTCGCCCCGCCACGGATAATCAGCGCACGGATAGTGGACAGTCATAAACATTGCAGCGTACGAAGAATCCGCCGCATGGATAATCGGGGTTCTACTGTGTTCACTTACCATTCTAAATGTATCGTATCCCTTCGTCAAAATGTATCTCTGTTCGTCTTGAGCATATTTAACGCATAACATGTGATCCTCGTGTGTTTCCAAAATAGTAGAATCTATGCCACAACTCCTCAGTTTCTTTCCGAGTCCTTGCAGCATAGTATCACAGACAACTTTAATTTTGCACGCTGGTACAGGCGTAGACTGCGGACTCGCAGGTTGCACGACCTCCTTATTAGGCGTGTCGTTCTGTTTCTATAAAAGGCAAATCGTAAAAAATTACATTTATCATCAAAATTACTTGTGAAAATTACAGAAAACACAATTAATACGTTATGGCCAATTTGATCTTCGTTTTCGGTGGCTTATCCAGCCTTTCGCCGGAGCGCTGTCAGTCAATCTGTAATTTTTTTATATCAAGTGCGATAACATTCTATATAATGAATAAATAAATAAAATCGTACTGCATTGCATGCAATTAAAACAAATGAATGTTTACATTAAAAAATAATTTTAGCGTGAAAATAATATAAAAATAAAAAAATTGAATGCAGAAACCCTAAAAACTCTATTAGTAAATTTTTTTTTAAAACAAAGAAAATTGACCAACCTTTTTATTCCCCACTTTCTTTGGCTTTTTCCTGGCCATTTTCTCGTTGGTCATGAGACTGTAACAGTTCTCTTCGAAAGGGAATTCCGCGTCCTCACAGCTCTTTTTCAAAACGTCGTAGACTTGGATGAGACAGAAGGCGTCGAGAGCGGCGTACTCTATCTGGCTCTCTCGCAGCGGCCTCTTCTCCCAATTGGAAAACTGGTCGGATTTGTCCAGAGGGCGTCCCAGGCAGTGGTGTACAAGGGTGCTGAGACTGGGACCGCCCTTTTGTACTGAAATTATTTTGCGGAATCAGTACTGGAAACATTTTCAGCGAGAACACGACGTACCTTCATACGGCAATTTTACCTTCGGAAACTTATCCAGGTGTTTCCACAATGAACACAAATCTAAAAATCCAACTTGCTTTACGGTAAAATTAAGGTACGGTAAAGCACGTCTTATCATATGAATATCACCAGTTAAACTAAAACCTGAAATTATACGCGAATTAAAAAAACCTCCAAAGAGGTAACTCCTCTTACCTAATTTCAAGATATCACAATTATTGAAGAGAAACTTGCCAAGTTCTTGCCACAAGTGCGGCACCTTGTTGCCAAGGTTAACTATGTCAAGTACGAACACATTTTTCCTAGTGGCTATCTGAATTAAAGCTAACTCGCTCGGGTGACTCCCAAAGCTGGGCTTCCACTCACAGTCTATACCTACGATATCAATTTCCTGAAACAAAGCGTTACATCAAACTATTATTTATATAAAACAGTGACATATGACGTTCTTAAGGTTGTTTTATTATTTTTGTACATAGTGTTTTTGCGGCGACTTACTTGCAGTCCTGTATCTAAAAAACTTTCAAAACCGAGGGGACTGTCAACCAAATACACATCACTTGATGCCAGAGGGAATTTGTGGTATTCTACGGGCTCAGGGGCTTGAATTTCATCGTCCCAGGAATCTGTCTCTGACTGAATCATCCGCTGTTGTGGTCTGTGAGCATAAATTTAGAAAATCGTGTTTTACCTCGCACAGATTTGAAAATTTTTAAGAATACGAAATACTAAATTTCATCAACATTTTGATAATCTTTTTTTTTATTTATTCCATTTAATAATGGTAAAATTCTATAAGAGAGACACAACAATTACTTTGCAGACTGCATACTCTTTCCAACATTCGACTGACGAACCCACCAGACACATAGTAGTTTCAGCCTTATTATTATTATTAGTCTTCACTGAGTAGCAGTGACCACTCATGTGTATTCGTTCCATGTCGGTAGGTATGTCTCACCTATGACATACCGATGAGAACTAGTAAGTCTAAAACCAGTATATGCCTGGTGGGTTTGACTGACGAATGATCTTACTTATTTATTTGATATTGCCAGTATAACTCAACACTTGACGAGGCATCTAACTGCAGAATAATTGTTCCCTACAATAGCATCAGTTAAAATAATAGGTCTACAGCTTGATTCAATTAGACGTTTGCTAATATAGCTGAATTATGGATATATTTAGGTATAATTCCATATTGAAAATATATTCTTTATTTGTTTTACACGCAGAAATAAACAATAATTGCACGGTGAACGCCTTCTAAAAAACATAGCCCTTGTTGAGCGCAAACACTAATCCGCTTCTCTTCGTAGCGTCGTTTACGGCCGGTTGTCATGGCAACGAGGCGACTAATACCACCCAATACGTGAGTAAACTACGACGTGGGGGAATGAGGCGGAAATTGAAGCAGCATTGTTATCACCCATCGGCTGTATTTAAACACTTTAGATGATACGTCGTGTCGCCCAGTACACAATTCTTTGTTAATATTTTTTGTTTTGTGTCAGTTTTTGGGTACTATTGCAAATGCAACTAAAAATTTCCAGATTCATTTGAAGCCGTTTGACCTTGAAAATTTAAACCTTGTAAATTTTCGCCTGCGGCACTTTTTTTTCTTAATAGTCAATCAATGAATATGCTTCACCCATTCTCAATGTCACGAACCGCCAATTTATCCTTTTTTACACCCTGTATTTGTTGAAAAATAAAATTTCAATAAACGTCTCCATTTTAATGTCATTATTGAATTAAATAACTTAAATTAAAAAAAGATCATTGAAATCGGATTAGCGACAACTCTTAAATTGATGGCAATTTTTAGTGGTAAGTTTATTTCGTCCACGGGTGTATACGTCTCAGTTCCTTACCCACTTTAGATTTTCTATGATTCACCCCGTTAAAACAACTTCCAAGAATACTTATTCACAATCACTTTAATATCTTTCTTACGTGTGTTTGATAATGAGAGATAAGATGAAGATAAGATTGAATAATTGCCAGTATATATTAACTACATATATATGTATTGAATTGAAACAAAATCGTAATATTTAAAATGAAAATTTTTAATTAATTAATTAATTTAAAAAAAAAAAAAACATTCTTACCTGTTACCGTCAGGATTTTCCTCCAGCATTCTCACATTATAAGGCCAATCTTTTCTGTCAATATTATAAAAATGGGCCCATCTTAGGGCCTCTGAAGTATCACCATAATGAGCTACTTGATAAATCAATTCCTTCTGCAATTCTTCGTCATCCCCGACCGCCTCCTGCACCATTTCTTTCCAACTTTCATCGCCTACGAAAAATCAAATTGTAGACTTTCATCGAATACTTTCACGACAACTTACCGAAATTATTTTCGGTGAATCTCTTATGAAGCAGAAAATTGAGGGCACCCTCATTCCTTCTCTTATTCAGATTGGGTGTAAGGTCGGAAGAGAGTTTGAACATTTTCAAAAGACGAGCGATAAGTTTCTTCCAAGGCTTCGCATGTAACTTCTCGAATTTTACTTCCGGAATGCCATATTTACTAAAACAATATTCTATAAACAAAATTTTGATATTTTACTAGCGACTAATTATTATTATTACTAATTATTGATTGAAATCATGACGTGAATGTTATATTTCATGTGACAAAGTAAAACATACGTAACGTAATCCCCCATCGTTTCTCTCACGGATGCATTCCCCAGTATGGAATCCAAAAATACTACTAGGTCTACCTGATGTTTAGGGCTAGCTTTTAGAAAGTCATCGACCCCAAATAACTTATCCTGCAGAACCAGTGGTACGAGAAAATCATCAATGGAAAATTTGTCTTGTAAATTAAGTAACGTTGCATATTGGCAAGCCTAGAATTTAATAAAACAAGTATATCAAATATTTCTACAAGTACAAGCAAAATAACTTACTTCTTTGTACTGTTTCTTTTCGATCATACATCTAATAATATCTAAAAATATATCACTGTCTTGAGTCATCTCATATATTTCAAAAATTAACTTAGTCAAAGTTAAGGTATTTTGTTTCATCACAACTTTGAAAGCATCGATTTTCAGCTGCGGGTTCAAAAGATGTACTATTTTATTCCTCGACATCAAAGTCCAACATTTGAATTCTTCAATTATGAACATCGGCAACGTCTTGCTCTTGGCAATGTGGAATTCTTGGCAATTGTAGAGTAACCGTAAAGATTGAACATATGGATTTTCCAAAATACTAAAATACTGATGAAGCTTGTTTATTACAGGAGGGCTCTTCTTTACTAAAAATGAATTATAATGCAGTACATATTGCATTCATCGAACAAAATATAAGTTCCTGTAAATAAATTTTATCACCAAAGATACTATATTAAAACTAAAATTGTAAGCCTATTGTTTAACCAAGACAAAATTTTTGGATATTTACGCTTATTAATATTAACTATGACTTACACATGTTCCACATATTTTTTAGCTCTGCTAAAAAAATTGTTCCATTTTCATCTAATTCTAAACTTATGCTTATCTCCTGGCAGCAATTATTGTCATGTTTTGATATGTTTCCGGTATTTTGTTTAGACATATCTTGTGCTGGTGTTGGTGATACTATTTTCGATACTCTTTCATTGTTCCTAGAATTTCGATAATGATATGCTCTCCCTCTTCCACGTACTCTGCCTTGGAAAGACATGGCTATCTTGGCCTAAGAATACATTTTAAACCATTAGTAAATAAATGGTACATTCGTATATATTTAAAATTTTTCATTCTTTATTGTTTCTAATACTATGATTTTGACAATTTAACAAAAAATATTGACACATAACCTTGTCTACATACCTAGAAATAATTCAATTTACACTTTTATAATCTTTTCATACTATGAAAGATATGGTGAATATAGATCAAAGTGTTTAGGTGGAAAAATTCTATTTGTAACTAAATGGAAATATATTTACAATAAATGCAGTATTATAATTTAACTCTATGTCTACAAGTGTCAAAAAGACATACACGTTGACGTTGAACAGAATTTATGGAACACGCTTCCACGCTTGCGTCATCCACAGCATCCACAGCACACAATAGTCACAGTACTGTCAAAAGTCAACTCAATTACTCAATAAGGAACAGTAGAGGCACGACGGTCCTCTTTACGGACCGTGCAGCGTGCAGTAGAGCTACTTTTTACTTTACCAAATGAATACCTTCAACTTTAGAGCATATACTACATGGAAGCAGTACGCGTACGGCGACGGTGTAGTAATAGAGAGAGAGAGCGAGAGAGAGAAAGAGAAAGATTAAGTTTAAGTACTATATTTCTCTCTCGCACAGGCACGCAATTGGCTAACGTAACTCCCTCGTGATATCAAAATAAAATTGTCAGAGAGAGAGAGAGAAAACCCAAGCTATTGCCTTTTCTCTCTACAGCGTCTACTCTTTTTAACACGCTGTGCCTCTTCCAATCCATTATATGCAGTAAGCGTTGAACAAACGGTAAGATGAAACTTGTAAAATGTACTTTGTTCCTAGAAACAATACAAAACAGAGTCTAACATTTGGACGAATGCGCATTCCGGTATAATACTTATATGAGCTTCAAAATTCATTGTTTGGAGCAAATTCAAATGCGTTTGGCAGTTGGAAACTGATGAACTAGGAATAAAGCTAATGTAAATCGTAGAAATTTAAGCCTACAGAAAACCAGCGACTAATATCGATTTTATCAATCACTAATGTTATGATCGTAACAAAAATAACGGGTTGAAGGTTTATCTTGAAATGTTTAAGCACAATAAAATGTAGATGAAAATTTCTTGTACCATTCATTCCAAATAATGTTTGGATAAATATACATAATAATCTATAATTTCTTCACTATAGAATTAAAAGTATGTATGATACCCAACTATTCGACATGATGAATAGCGAAGTGTAAGAGTACCTTTACAATTTTAAATAAATCAAATGAACTACATACCAGTTCGAAACCTACTATACCGATTAACTAACCTAATTCTTTTAGGTGCAGCGCACTAACGCAGTTCTTTGATGACATTTATTTGGCATCAATTTGTGCAAAATGACAATGAAAGAATTAAAAAGACAAAAATAGACTTATTTAATCAAAAATGTGTGAAGGCATTAAAAAAAATAGTAAATTCCTTTGACAGTTGAAGTGCAAAATACTAAAATATATCTACTAAACTGGGATAGTAATATAAATATTTTCAAAAATGGTTGTTGCTTGCACCCAAGGTTTAATAAAAAGTAGTAATATGACAATATCTAAAAAATTTTCGTTTTCTACTTCGAGCCTTCCATTTATACAAAGAAATTATTTTAATTATACTAAAAATGTGCCTAGTATTATTTCAAGATATGATACATTGGTGAGGTTATGTTGTGCTTGTCGTAGGTTTCATTCCACTGACTATTTTCAGACTTCTAGAGAATCTAGAGCGGTGTTAACCCCACAAGAGGTAAGCTATTTTATTACCAATCTAGTAATGTATTAGTCATTATTATTTAAATTCATTTCATTGAAAAAAATAAATAAGTTGAACAGTTCTTTATTACCTTACTTAATACACCAACTTAAATGAATTGAATTCTATTTCTGTTGAGTCGAATGACATGTTTTTTAAATACATGAACATCAATAGGTACCAATTTTTTGAAACTTTAGAAAACTCCTACAATGGCATTTACAATACTAGAAACTACATTATTTATACTGAGAATAGTTGTGCATCCATATTCTTGTATGATAATGGTTCCGTTGTACAAAAGTTGATTACTGGCACCTAATACTAATTGTATAACTTGCAAAACCAGTGCAACCTGTGGAGCTACGGCAGTAATTACAGGGACTAATAAGTCTACTATAGAAATAATACTTTCAAGAACAGATCCTCTAAGAGCTTCTACTACATCAGTTATAGGTGTGATCGATGAACAGACCAGATTTAATATGATGCTGATTACAGTTTGAATAGTATTAAATACGACATATAATATCTGCTGCACATTGGTCCCTGTATCACCTAGCCTTAATAAATTAAATGTCTCCTCGTATGTTTCTGCTGGTACAATATATGATCTTCCTAATATTAAATCTTTGGTGGATGACACTGGTGTTATAATTAAGTATACCTAAAAAAATAACTTTTGTATGTAGTACTATTTCTCATAATTATTACGATCTATCATCCTAAATTATTTGTTAAATTAGATTTATTCCACTATAAAATTCTTCAGGATTGTGAATTTTATTAGACACAATCGTAAATGATAATAGAATGAATATACATATAATACATGGATATTTAAGAACATAATCAATTTTAGCAGGACGTTGACTTGATAACGAGTATAAATTAAATTTTAATTTGTGTATTGTCGAAAACAAGAAAATAATTTGACGTAATTTTTCAAAGCAAATAAGGTTGAGAAATGGAAAAATATATTATGAAGTTACTTACGGTAATAATTAAGAAACAAATGTATTTTGATGTCATTTTACTGAAATGGTACAAGGTCTTTAAATGTTGGAAAATATTTAAGTTTTGACTGTACGGTTCTGTGTGACACTATCTCTTTTGAATTGATAAGAAAAGGATTAGAGGTGTGTATACTGAGTGTTCCTGAAAAGCCAAAATATTTTCAAACTGAAATATCATCTTTCGTGCTGTCTTATTCATCAGAAATGAAGTGGTGCTGTAATTTTGTCTCCAAAAAATCAAATATGTCTTGGGAATGCAGAGTATCTAATTTTTCACATTAATGTTAGGTCGGTATAGAAATACTATAAAATATTGAAAAATTCTGTTGAGAAAAAATTGTTTGCTTTTCGTCTTCTTGCAGTTGGAAGCTCCACCATTTCTATCTATGTCTTCATATTTACATAATTATGTAAATGTTTTTTTAATTTGGTGACAGTTCATGTGTGCTGACTTAAAAAAGCAAGCAGAAGGATAGTAAATACAGTTATTTCTCAAAATGTTACCATAAATTATTATTTCTAAGTAACTACGCAAGGTTTTCGTGAACAATTAGTTTTAGAAGAACAAAAAGTAAAAGTTAATGTTTCTGTGAAAAGTTAAGTAAGTGTCTAATCTTATTTGAATATGGATTACTTCTTTGCTGTATATATGTAAATAAGAAAACAATAGATTCATTTTGGCGTATATCTTTGTAGACTCTACAGGCCTGAAAATGGCGGCCAAAAGTGTAATTTGTTGTGTAATAACCGTAAGTAGAAATGTTATAAAACAAAATTATATGTTCTAAATAAGTAATAATTCTTGTAGATTTTGATAGTTAATGCCAACACAGTCTTTTCAGTGGATTTGCCTGAATCGTTGGGGCGTTATCAAAAAGCAATTTTATCGAAAAACCCATCAGAAGAATTAAATAATATAATCAATCAAGATCTGTCTCGCACGAGTGTTCATTCATATGTGAAAAGTTTAATTCCACACTCTATAGAAAATCTACGGCAAGCATATGCTAGTGAAGACCTACTAGAAATTCTCGTCAGAAAATACACTGAAGATCAAAGAGTAAAAGAGGCCGCTTCTAATAATGATATCCAATCTGTTTTAGATGTGCTTAACTCTGAAATAGGAGGAGTAGTTTTAGTTATATCAAATAGTTCAATAGTGGTTGACGTTGATGCTTTAGCAGAAGTATTTCGTACCTATACAAAAACTTACATAAACCAGCTGTATCCTGGAAATTTTTATTTACAAATTGTTGCCAATACTGTCGTTGACGAGCAAATTAAAGTACTCATTGCAGATTTAAAATCTCTTCTAGTAAACAAGGGAATACCGGTGAATTTGGTCGGGGAAATAATTTCACTCATAAGCAACTCTGGTAGAGCAAAACGTGATTTGGTTATTGACCTCATATTGTCAATGCTTCGTCCCCAAATCGCTGTTTTTCTGACTCCCATTCAGACTGAATTTAACACCATAGTAAATGAGATTCTGACCGTAATATTAAGTTTTTATTCGGCTAGTGCACAAAGCAATCCGATTTTCGATATTATCGCAAATTTTGTAAATGTGGTTGTTCTTCGAGTCGCTGAGGTTATAGTGGTCATTCAGACAGATGTAAACAACCTTTTCGATAATATAATCAATGGCACCATTGTTACTACGTCTAGGAAAAGAAGGGACGTCGATTTAGAGTTTGAAAATTTTTATAATTTGGAGAGTGTTGCTTTGCAAATACCCCACAGGCGTGTTACCAGAGATATTATTTCCGACATCTTCACATTAGTCACTGATCCAATTTCATTAATTTTTAACACCCTAGTCTCGCCCATAACCAACATTCTTAACATAGTTATTAAGAACGTTTTTATTTTTATATTGTCAAGCCAGTATGAAACAATTGGTAGCCTTGTTACTTTACCGCTGAGACTTATCGTTAATACTGTGATTGATACGATATTGTCTTGCACTGACTGCATATCTATTGTGTAATAAAAAAGCTACATTTATCAAGGTAAAATATACTCAACATATAATTTATTGAAAAACGAAATATTTGTATGTTCTGTTCATGTTATTTATTACAAATATGTAAAAATTTGTTGGAAAATAATAAACGATTAGCTTTAAAATTTTCTTTTAATTCAGGCCTACACAATTTAACATTTTTGTCTAAAAATTCAAAACAAAATTAAAAAAATTAATTATGTTCCTACTTAAATAAACAATTCTGTTTATCTGATATTTTGCAGCATAAATATTTACCTCTTCAATAGTATCACTTATTTATATTTCTATATTTCTTAAAATTTTGTTTAATCTAAAGTCAAACAAAAAAATAATAAATATTTTCTTATTTCATTTTCTGTACATTATGAACATTTGACAGAGAAAATAATCATCATATCTGAAAAAATATGTATGCTAAATCTTATTCAAATTTGCATTTTCTTAACCATAACTAAGTAAACAATTGTTTCATTCAGTTTGTAATCTCTTAAATTATGATTTATTAATTATTTTCAGTCAAGCAAAATTGTCTTCTTTATCATAACACAATAAATTATTTTCTAGTAAGATTATAATATCAAGTATGTATTTACGTTAATAGGAGTATGTATCAAATATTTGAACAAGAAAATAAGTATTTTGTGCGATTGATGAAAAATACAATGTCTACCTGTTAAGTTTCTTTACATATGATTGTCGATAAAATGTAAATAATAATCATTAATAAGAATATTTATATGCATATAATGCTTGAATATTTTTCAGCTACAAAATCCATTTTTTTTGCAGGTAGATAGTATTTTGCGTGCCAACGAATACACACACGAATTTACCGGAGGTTCAATAAAGTCTTACGACTCAAATCAGTTAGGATCCAATAATCCTATCGAAGATACTAGATCTGAGGCATCATGTTTATTAACAACGGGTAGGTTGCATAGCGTTTAGTATGAAATATTATGCTATAAAATGACGTTACAAAGTTAATTTTGTATTTTCCTTACAGCGAGGTATGTTACAGATATTTAGTAAGATTTGAAAAATTCAGTTTATATTCTGAGATAGCACTTTTCGTGCATCTAAAGCAAGCACCTTACTAATCTTTATTTTCATAATGAACGCAACTTCAAAAATTTGAAGAAGCTGATTAGTAAAATGTTACAATATTTTTTCAATATTAGTTTCATCTTGTTTATTCAGGGATAACATCGCACGGGATACTTCATATTGCCGTGTCTGTAGAATGAAATATACGCATTTGTACATGCATCATGAGGAATTCACACACAAAATAGATATAAATTATTAAGTGCATTCTACGCATACTAACCATATATAAAAAATTGCACGAACAAAACATGTTTACATAGCAAATACTTGTATGTGACTTATCTGATCGAACTTACTAATATATAGGCATGTTCCGTGATTATAAGAAATATAAACTGAATAGACACTTTATTTTAAGGATTTCTAGTAGGGGTCTTTGATGGACATGGTGGAGGGGCATGTGCCCAAGTGGTAGCAAAACGTCTTTACAAGTACATTACGGCATGTCTGCTACCTTATGAAAACTTGATGGAGTATGTATCGTCATTCACGAAATCGAATCCTCAACTTATACAAACTTATAATGACAAAGTACAGTTTGTTGATGACATCAGAGAGATATACTCCAAGAGTTTTCTCAGATTTATTAAAGATCTGTCAGAGGTATGTTGTGATTATTTCTATGTCTATGAAAACGTTAAATGGGATTATATACAGGGTGTAAGAAGTTTGACTGCCATTACTGCAGCATGAGATAGTGTAGTCATAAACAGTTTTCACAATACAGTGAGTGTTATATTGGGGAGTTTCGTCACAATGTGACAATAGCGCTTAACCTGCTGATGCACACCATGTGTACATGCGACAGACTTGTCCTACGGAAAAAATGTAAACAACTATCATTGTGAAAGATTTAGTAAATTTCAACACAATTGTTTTCCAATTTTTAAATAAATAAAATCGATTTTGTAGTACGAAGATAATGTTGTGCTTAAATTTTAGTTCGAATTTTAGTAATTATGAATCTCTTAAAAGAGAAACTTAACTTTTAATCAAATTATGAATTTGAAAAATATGTAGTTAAAGTACCCAAAGATTCATGTCGTCCAAATAATCATGGGTATTAAAAATAATTTGGGTATGTACTTACCAAAAAGAAAAATTCAGTAATTTTTAAACGCACAAGTACAAAACAATCTACAAAATATGCTCTAAATGTCCACCACCATTTCCGATTCACGCACGACATCTTCGAATCCAATTTTCACGCAATCGCTGGAAAACACCTTAAGAAAATCAAATAGTGATACGCAAAAAACACTCCGACACAGTCGAATCCAGATACCATCTGAATTGCGTATTAGTGGTTGCTGGAGACCTTAGTACCTCCACGCCGTTGTCTCATTGTTCGATATGAATTTCATCGAATTTTAAATTTATTACAACGCTAATTATTTTTTAGAATTAAGCATAAAGAAGTTCAACAAAGTGATAAACATTGTATTTTATGGTATTCTATGCACACAGTTATGTCAGTATTCCTTAATTAATCAAACTTTTGTACATCAAAATTTTTTTCTCGGAAATGGTTGAGTTTAGGACTCGTGTCATATGAGGTTTTTTTGTTTATTTTAATGTATTCTATCATCTGTGAAAATTAAGGCAGTCAAATTTCTAATACCCTTTATACAGTGTATATTTTTACATATATACAAAGTCCAATTTTTCAGTCAGGTCAAAAACGGAATCTTAATATTCAGGAAGCGATGCAGAAGGCTTTCTTGAGATTGGACGAAGATCTTTCTCAAGAGGCCCTACCAAAGAAGGGGGAAAAGCTAAATCTGAAAACTATGTCAGTGGCTATGTCAGGAGCTGTAGCTTGCGTAGCCCACATTGACGGACCTCATCTGCATGTGGCTAACGTCGGAGACAGTTGTGCAGTCTTAGGTATTTTTTTGTTTAATTTAATTAATTCGAAACTTGTTTTACATTTAATAATCTTTGACTTGATAAATTGTTAAAAAAATTGGACAAGAATTATATCATTGCACTAAAAAGTAAACTCCCTTATTTCGATAAATTGGCTATGAAATTAGGGTCAATATATAGGGGAATTGATACGACCAAATATTTATTAGCCGAATTTATTTGTTCTATTGTAACGTAGAAAAAAATTAAATTATGTGACGTCACGACCAATTCATGAAATGGCAAAGATGTAAAATGATTTAAATGTTCTCTGATGGAGGAATAAGAGAATTCTGTCAAATATAAATGTAAAACGGGTTTCGACCAAAAAACAACTAATAAAAAAAAATTTTCAGGTACTCTATCTGAGACTAATTCTTGGGTCGCCAAGAAATTAACGAACGAGCACAACACCTACAATCAGTCGGAAGTAGACAGGATAATAAAGGAGCATCCTTACAACGAGAGCAGATCCGTTATCAAAATGGACAGGCTTTTGGGGCAGCTGGCGCCGTTACGTTCGATAGGCGACTTTAGGTTTAAGTGGAGCAAGGAAATAATGACTTCTATCGTCGCGAAGCACTTCGGAGATCACGTTATCCCACCGAACTACCTCACGCCGCCATACCTCACGGTTCTTCCGGAAATTACCCACCACAGGCTCACGTCCAAAGATAAATTCTTAATTATCGCAACAGACGGCTTGTGGGACGAAATAACTCCTCTTCAAGCGGTGAAACTCGTCGGCGAGCACATGAAGGGCAAAGTGACGTTAAATCCGTTAAAATTGCCCAGGAGGAACATGACGTTAAGTGAAATAAACGAAATGCTGCTGCAAAGGAAAGAGGGGTTGAAAATGAAACCCAAAGACTCGAATGCCGCCACTCACATTATTAGGAACGCTTTAGGTGGTACCGAATTCGGAATAGACCACATGAAAATCTCGGAGTTGCTCAGTTTACCCGACGCCGTAGTTAGAGTTTTTAGGGACGATATAACTGTAACTATCGTTTATTTCGATTCTGAGTATCTTAGACATTGCCCTGCGTAAACGCAAGGTTAAACGTTGTCTGTACAAACTTGTAATTATATACATATTTATTTGTTCTTCCAGTGACTGCACAATTACAGCTTGTTGACTTTATGCTGAACGTTTTCAAACACTGTTATAAATAGCCAAATATTGTATGAATTTTTTTTAAATGCATACTGTCGATGATGTTACTGTGATGTTAGTAGTCAATTTTTATGAGTTAATATAAGTGGGAACTACGACATTTAAATGTGTTGGGTTGACGTAATTAACAAACTGATATTCTAGTCTGTTCGGCGTAGATTTAAAACTACTTAAATTGATTCGGCATAGAGCGACAATAAGCAATTATCAATGTCGTAGTTCCCACTATTGTTTCTATGTCTTTAACATTTGAATATGTGATTTGCTATTTATGGCTTTAGAAATAAAATAAGTTCCTATTATTTAAAACAAGTTTTTAGATTTTTCCAGGCTGCAATCTCCGTCAATCCATTGTCCACAGTAGGTTATTCTTTTTCCTAAACTTATCAGTGGACACACCGGTACAGACTTTTAATTTATCAATAATAATGCGATTCTAATTTAA